>NC_091741.1:84928062-85228062 GCF_043380555.1 Nothobranchius furzeri
TTTCTGAGATCGCATTGCTGGCTTGCCTGTGCATGACACATGCACAAGTGCAAAATTTCACATGCATGTTTTTCACATGTCGCATACATGAAGGAGACACGATTGCCACTTTGTTGTGCATGTCTCTCTTAATTTTTTTCCCCCCGTGTCCTGTCTGGCTGTGAAGCAAACAGAATTGATGTCTGAGTGCTGGTGACAAGCCTTACAGATTTACTCTCAGGTGGAGCATCAAAGCGTCTGCTTTTAATGTCATGCCTGATACTTAAAACTTTATTGTTATTGTTTTTGAATGCTTTGTTATTCCGACCACACACGGAGACAGAGGTGAAAGAGAAAGGAAAAGACAAAAGGTGGGGAGGGGGGGGGGGAGTTCCACAAAAATAAACAATGAACAAGAGTCTGCTTCTAGAGCTGCAGAAAGAGAAAGAATAGAAAAAAATGGGACACACAACAATACAACAGGAGAAAGCCATTGCTGCGTCAACTTGAAGAAATATACAATCAGCATTGTTTAACTAAGCACTCTTATGATAATAAATCATTATGCATTTAGTGGCAACGACAGCCTTAAGACATGTGTTGAACGTGCCCAAGTCCATACTTATGATAGCACCTGTGTGTGTACACGCGCTTGTTTTAAGATTTCTCTATAAAAGCGTCCAATAGAGTGTGAGAGACCACAGATCTGCCCCCCAAAGATGTGTAGGAGACTGAGGGAGCTCCAAGTCCCAGAGATCCAGGCGCTGCCCCAGAACACAGGAACCCCAAGGAGACTGCAATCAGAAAGGCCCCCGCCCCCCTCGAGAGGCACAGAGGATCGCCCCGGGGGGCCACAACCAGCAGCTGGCAGAGTCCCAGGAGATATCAGCGGCAAGCCCACAGGCCCGCCCGCAGCCTCCCACCCCCTAGCCGGCCGAGCCCGGGACCCAACAACCCGGGACCCAGGGGTGACCACCCCCGCCTGGGACCCAGCAGAGCCCAGGGGCCCAGACCCCACCAGACAGCCACCGGGATTGATCAGGCAGATGCCAAAATCTTAAACCCCCTGACCCGGTTGCCACAAACACTCAGGCAGACCAAGGCACAGCCCCTCACACCAGGTGTGGCAGGGGGAGGGGAGACGAAGATCTATATCATCAAAAGAAGTCCCAGGAGAAGGGAGGAGTCAAAGGCCCCACCTGACATATACAGTCATACACAAACACAGTCACACACTCCCTCCCTCATGCTCACACATGCACATACAACCAAAGACTTACAAAAATGCACGCCGGACACCCACTCATGCTCCCCATACACACCCTATTCACTCTGGTCCCGGTACTGCTGCACATGGGGTACAACCATTACCGGTTCCCTGAGTTCGACCCTTTCTGCTGGGGTGCTGATGAGCAGGCTCCCCCGCCCAACGCTGAGCACAGCAACCCACCACCCCAGACCCCAACCAGACGGCCAGATCTCCCTCCTAGCCTCCAGCCCCAGAAAGCCAAGCAACAAGAGGTGTGCTAAGACCCCTAGTCTCCCTCCGCCTGCTCCAATATAGTGTTGTGTGTTAATGAGGTGTATTCCATGGCTGTGGTGAGCGGGCAGTGCGGGCGTTGTCTGGCCTATGCCAGCTGATGCCACCACACCATCCCACTTGCACCCACAGCCCTCAGTGTCTAAGTGCAGTTTAAAATTGGAAGTGGGCACCGGCCCTCTGGATGAGGCTGAAAAATCCCCCTGCCAAATGCCGTTGAATGTGCTCACTCCCATGGCCTTAAAGCCTGATTTATGCTTCTCCGTTTGCATCAGTGCGGAGACACGTAACGCCATTATCCGTCCTTGCGTAGGGCTCCGGCAGGCATGCAAGTACGTACGGAGTCGAGCCCACTTTTTTAAACATCTGTCGAACGAGACGGATTACGCAAGCTTGTGATTGGTCAGGACGCCGCTGTTGTTTACAGCGCCGCCATTGCAAAGAGAGCCGAGGATAACTAGCGGCAGACACGGAGAAGCTTGAAGAAGACCTCGCGAAAAAACTCTAAAAATATGAACGTTTCATTCTCCCGTGACTGGAGACTGGAAAGGATGCGCAGCAAGCGTTTTATTTGTGGACGGAAATGACAGGAAACGTGGGTTTAGAGGTGGGGAGCGCATGAAGAGGTGGGAGAATGAGAGACAAATATGTCTGTGTTAAAAGTCTCTTATATACACAAAAAACACAATATAAACACACGATCATAGACCAATACATGGCAGGATACCACAGAACAGCGCTATGCCCTCTGTTGTCCTGCCGGGCAATTGCTTTGCAACACTCTCCAGGAGACTGAGAAGTAAAAGAGCAAAACGCTTCAGTCAATCCATGCGTGTCTGTCCCTTGCGCAGCTGACGGAGAAGCATAAACCAGGCTTTAGTGTGTGTTTGCGTGGAATGTCGTTGGTGGAAGTGTTTAAGGTGCAAATAAAATTGGGGGGCAGGTTGCCACAGGAATGCAGAAATGGGGTCCATACCTGCACTCCCTGACTTGTCCACCCCCAAAGGTCCTGTGTGCATGTTTGTGTGATGATGTGAGGGAGCAGGAGGAGAAAAATATGCGGGGATGGGGAGGAATGGCTGGTTGCGCTTAGCCCTCCAGGGAGCCATGTCGTGCATGTCTCACTGAAAATGAATGGAGAGGCAATGTCGCCTCCTGTGTGTCGAGCCCATAATACTTCCACCCCAGTTTCTGCATTAGCTACCAAAATAAAAATTGAGTGCGAAATTGTCAGGTCAGAAAAAGCTGCATAGATCTACGTCACACTCAAATTAGTGTTCATGGACTTGCTCACCTTGGCTTGCGGCTGTGGAAGGCTGTCAAGTTTTGCAGCTAGGAGAGAGCAGAACAAGTATCGACTAGTAGAAGCTAACCATTAGCATTAGCAACTCCACAACACAGCAGATCTCATTCAGACTTGTGTTGTGCTGACACTTCCTGTTGTCAGCCAGCTGGGTGAGGGCGGAGGCGGCTTCTGACGCGCTTCTATTCATAAATCAAACCTCTTTTTGTCTGTGCGTTAGTCTTGGTTATTTTCTTTTACAAGCATTAGCTGGCGTTTTACATGATGCTGTTCCAAGGATAGTAGTGCTCCCAGTTGATCGTCACAAAAAAGAAATGTATTGTGCCATGGATCCCACCACCCATGCGTAATCGGCTCATCCGAAACACCTGAGGACCCACTTAAATCACATGTGACGCACCCGACACCACCACCACCACAGACGAAAGCCCAACCCACAAAATAAATGGCTCTACATGTGTTGTTAATGGGGAAAAACATCAACTTTTTTAATCCAAAAAGAGTGAGCGGAGGCAGCAGAAGAGTTGCTTCACTATTAGCCAATCAGAGGAGAGATTTTCTACATGAATATTAATGAGTAACACTCCAAATCTGTCGTTTTCTGCCCCCCACACCTCCGGTTAGTTTCTACTTTCTGAAACAGAAGTGCCAGAGCTTTTATCCACTGAGTGACTCATGAGGTTTTTATTCATACTAGAGAAAGTAGATTTATTGAAGGTGGTATAAACTGCTGCCACCCAGAGGTCAGACTTTGAACTGCAAAATAAATAAAATAAATGTTTGTATGCAAATCCTCAATAAAAAAAATCCATTCACTGCTTTTATATATCGATTCAGTAGCTGAACACAAAATATTGCAGTATTTCAATGTATCGTTTTTTTTCTTAAATGCTTTCTTGTAATGTAATGTAAAATCAGTAAATATTGGTTATCTAATATAACAGTGATTTTGATATCGGATATCTGTCTACGTTTTTACATCAGTGCATCCCTGGTAAAAAGACATAAATGTTATGACAATTAGGTTTCATTGCTGTTTATTCTAATAAAGTAAATGAGACTTGTATAAACAATCCTTTGACCTTTAGTGACACAGCTTTGTACTTTTCTTTAGTAATAATAATTCTATTGTAAGCAATATTATAATCTACTGCATCAGTGATGTAATGATTATGTGGAGTATCAATTTATCACACTCCTTAACTGATCTGTGTACATTCCAGGGATATAAAGAAAAGGACAGGCGATTGGTTCTATGATCAACGAATCAACCGTTTCTCTGGAGCTCCTGGGCACAACCTAGTGAGGGCCTCCCTGAAAAAGCGGCCTCCAGGTAAGTTCAGGAACAGGAAGTTAATATCAGCTGTTGGATTGTAAACAATGCTTTCCCCACCCATAGCTACAGCAGCAGTGTTTTAGTTTAACATTATTGATTGTGTCTTTTACTTAATCTTTTGGTTTTTTTTTCTTTATGTACAATATTATAGCAAAAAAGCGCGAGACAATTGGAGAAACACTCCTGAGGAGTGTTGAAAATAACACAAATCCTTTTAAACCAGTGCCCCTGCCCAGGCAGAAAGTTCAGACGGCTACCATAAGGTACTGGTCTTTTCAGTCTTTGGAACACAAATGTTCTTTGAAATGATATTTGAATGAGCTTGACCTTTTGGCTCATGTTTTATTATTTTTTTGACAGTCAGTCAAAAGAGAATTTGGGATCCATTGCTTCAAGAGAGTCATTTGAGTCAAAGACCAACGTGTCTTCAAAGCCAACGCACAGTGACACGGAATCGGCTGAAAACACGAGTATCGTCAGTGGCAAAACGGAGACCGAATCTGGTCGTGCAACTCCTGAACAACCGAGGTCAGTTCAGAAGTAGCATCTACTTAGACTAGCATCTAAGTAGTATTTTCTGTCATTGGTACTAGGGCTGCAACAACGAATCGATAAATTCGATGAAAATCGATTACTAAAAGCGTTGGCAACGAATTGCGTCATCGATTCGTTGTGTTGCGCAACTCTTCCAAAAGCCCCCTCCCCTCCTGCCCGCCGTTGCGCGCAGACCGGTGGAGAGCCGGCAGTTGTTTGTAAGAGGAACATGGCAGAAGCAGCGAGACCCCAAAAAAGTAAAAACTTCTAAAGTTTGGGAGCATTTTCAGTTAAATCAGGCGAAGACATGCAACGTTTGTAGGTCAGACTTAGCATGGCATGGGGATACTACGGTGATGATGCAGCGTCTTAAACGCAAGCATGTCAGAATCATCAGCGAGGAAGGAGAGAGCTCGGTGTCCGGGTAAGTTAAAAACTTTTCAAAAGTGATTCACCCAAGCCCCGGATTATTACACAGGCTAGACATGCCCTAAGCTCGTTAAAAAAAGTCTATAAAATTGTAAGCGCGACGCTATTAGATAGGCGGGGGGGGGGGGTACTCGCGCCGCTGCGAACCGGTTCCGCCGTCACATTCCCCCAGAAACTGGTTGATTACACCGGGGCCAGACTAACATGTGGCTTTACAACCACAATGTCCTCAGAAACGAAAACGCTTTTAAAAGGGAGGGAGGAGTCCTAACTGTTGCTGCAGGCGTGTTGTGTGAGAGTGCAGTTATATACTGGTTAATATATTTTTGGGTTCAGTTGCTTTCATGTGGCCTAGTGTGAGTCTATTTGGGATCATTGGAATGATCAGCAGCATTTCTTGATGTGACTTTATGGCAGTTGCCCAGGGCATCATCGCAAGGAGGATGGCATTCATTTACTTTTGTTTTATTTGGTATTTTTCAGTCATTTTTGGAAATAGTGATTAATTTTGATTAATTCACAGCCTATGTTTAATTACATTTAAAAATTAGTTGTTTGACATCCCCAATTATAATAAATGTCTACAGATTAGATCAAACAAAACAGATGAGAATTGCCCTTAAAGAGCAAGTCACCCCCAAATAAACTTTTTTGTGCTGATAAACTAAATAAACGAGTGTCTAATCGTGCTGCAGACACGTGTCGTCAATAATTTGGCACTTCAGTGCATCTTAGTTAAAATTTAAATATTCTGCCTAAAACTGGCAGTGTTGTGCCGTTGTCAGGTAAAAAC
This sequence comes from Nothobranchius furzeri, assembly GCF_043380555.1. Lineage (NCBI taxonomy): Eukaryota > Metazoa > Chordata > Actinopteri > Cyprinodontiformes > Nothobranchiidae > Nothobranchius > Nothobranchius furzeri. The sequence continues at coordinate 84,933,977 of NC_091741.1, forward strand.
TCTGCACTGTATTTTAATTTAAATCTGCCACCGCTATTGGCTAAGAAGTATGCTATGATGTAAACTGGTACATTATGATGTCACAATGCTGTCGTGAGCCTGAGTGTGTGTGTATTTGTTAGCGGCTCCGCCCTCTCGGTCTGCCAGGCAACAGCATGTGTTGCATTTTTCAAACATGAAGCGGGAGTGGAGTTAGACTCTGGTAGGGGTTGACTTGCTCTTTAAGCTGTTTAACTTGGACCAAGCATTTTAGGTCACAGATAGGTGTAGCTTAGGGTCTCTGTCTATACACCTTATAAGACAATTTAGGTGATGGCATGTTGTTTTTCTGCTATTGAACTGTTTTCTAATAATGTTGTGTTTAATAAAGTGAAGGAAGGAGAAAAATAATGTTTCCCTAGCAGTTTAAAAAAATGTCCCTATGTAATCCGATTAATCGATTAATCGTGTCGAGACCCCATCCGATTAATCGATTATCCAAATAATCGTTTGTTGCAGCCCTAATTGGTACTACATGTTCATAGAAGCCCAATTCCCAGAAACTGAGAAACTCACAACGGTTTTTAGTTTAGTGTGACATTTACCGTTTTTTACGATGTATAAGGTGAAGGCCTTATTTGTTAAAATACATTATAAAACTCATAAGTGTTCCAAGAGGTTCAGGTTGGACAATGATTTAGAAGCTAACTGCATTTTATTTGAAACGTTGCACTTTTAAGCTCTAGTTGACCTGGTTTTGTTATCAGAGCCCACAACTCGGTGCCGTCCAGCCCAACAGGATCCAGTGTTTCCAGCCTGACTGTTCCCATGAAAGCCGATATCGTTCACACCGACAGCGGAAACTCAAACAGCAGTGCCGTAAGATTCTTTTCTTTCATATTTAGTCATTGTTTTGTTCTTTTCTGACCAGACCTCCTTGTTTTTGTCTCTGCAGCCTGTGCTGCAGGTGAAACCAGCTGATCTGAGCCTTGAGCTTGAAGTAGACAGACTCTTCAAGAAGAGCATCAAACGAGCCCCCAAACCTACAGGTGACTGTTTTTATAGAAATATTTGCTAGTTTTCCTTATTATTAATTGTTGGATTGTATAATTTAACAGAATGTTTATCAACTCTGGATCTTCGTGATGGATGTGAGGCACCAGCAGCTTCCATGGGCCACCGAAGTCGCTCTGTACCAGGCTTGGATGTACAGGTGAGAAAACTAAACTGCTTTAGTACTGCTGATAAGATTCATTTCTTTTTCAGAAAATGTTTTTTCTAGGTGTTTATAGTACCGATCTTACAAAAACAAATGGGTGTATTTATTTTAAGTCTGCTCATTTTTTTTATGGTTCCACAGGAGGACGAAGACGAGGAAGAAGATATTGACCGCTTAGTGAGCTTTCATAAATTATCAATGGCTAAGAGTTCTTCCAGCCTTCAGAGCTCCAAGGTATCAACACTTCCTACGTTCTGCAAAGCCTCTGATAGTCCTATAATGGTACTCGTGTTAAGTTATCTAAACACGCATCTTTAACCTCAGGATTTCCTCTCAAGTAAGGAAGTCTGACATTAAAGTACAAATTCTGGCAAAGAATGTAGAAGTTACGAGTGTGGGAGGAGAACAAAACTGCTGCTAATAGTGTATGTCACTGGGTTTGGATGTTGGGGAAAACACAAGCAAGCATTTTAATAAGTGTCTAAAAGTCTATGTATTTTTTATTTTTTATTTTTTTGCCCTTGGAACAAACATGGGTGATGTTATTGATTTGTTTTGTGTCTGTTTATTCAGGGCACACTGGGCAGCCTGATGAGTATTTACAGTGAATCAGGAGACTTTGACAGTGTGGAGGTGAGCGGTGATGTTGTTTTCTCTGTCAGCTACGATGAACACACACAAAGCCTCTATGTGCTCATCAAGGCGTGCCACGATCTGGCCCACGGTGATGCCTCCCGGCAGCTTTCCAACCCGTGAGTGTCGCATATGCTACTCCACTATGCTCAACCTTTTTGTTTGACGTTCTACTCAGACCGTTTTTAACCGTGCAGCAGGACTGATGGTGTCTGAGAAAGTATATTTTGCAGTTTACACACACCCCTCAGTGATGTTGCCACAGCTTTGATCGGTGGAGATTAGAGGTTGCTGTGTTTACACAGCCCCGATACTTACTTCCCAGTCGTGATTAGCTGAGCTTCACAGGAAATTGAATGTCAACAGATTATTTTTTTTCTCTTCAGCATTTAGTCAGGAAATGCAGTTTAACATCAGTAGTTGTGACCAAGAGAAACAGGGTTTGATGTGCTTTTCTGTTTTTGTGTGTGTGTTGCAGTTATGTTAAATGTTATCTGCTCCCTGACAAATCTCGCCAGAGCAAGAGAAAGACCAGCATCAAGAAAAAAACCACCAACCCTGTCTACAATGAAACATTAAAGGTGATGATTTAAACAGAACTGTGACGTTTTACTTTGTCTGAACGACGCCACCTGTTTTTCCTCTTTGCTCTACATTTGTTGAATTAAATGACCACACCTTGAGGGACCTCAAGATTTATATTGACTTTGCAGATAAGTACATCTATTGTCAAATATTGATTTTTTTTTGTCCTGCCTGCAGAGGACTCAGCCCAAATACTCAAATAAAACCACACACTGTGAACTGCAACAAAACTGCTGTTCTCCAATTTAAAATCCTCGATTTAAAGCAAATCTGCAGAAAAAAAACACCATCATGGAACACTCACCCCTCCCATCCTTCCACTGGAACCGGAAACCTGTGTTACCAGAGGAAATGAGAGCACTAAACCAAGTCCTAGCATCTCTTGGTGTATTTATTTTATTTTTTATTTTTTTTGGGACTCTGGTAGTTTGTCCTAAAGTTGAAGTGGTAACAGCCGTCTGTTTCTGTTACTGAGCACCAGTGGTGTTCTGCTACTAAATACGTGCGTGCGTAATGAATGGAGGACCCAGGGCAGTGCAGTGTGACGGTTCAGTGAGACTGACAACCGTATGGTCCAATAGTTGCTTTCAGTCTGAAATATGTCATTGGTGGAGGTTTTTGGACTAATGCAAGAGAACCACTTTATAAAATTTTTTTGTTTATCCACTATATATTTATAGCTATACAATGTTCAAACATTGTTAGGAGGCATAAAATGTTTAAAGCTAATTTGTTTTGTAGATTGGTCATTGTAGCCTTAAACATTAGAAATATTAAGAAGATTTCTCAGTTAAGTTCTGTTTTTATCCATCTGTTATTTAAGACTTCCACCTCACTACTTTTATTAATTATTAATTAATCACTGTGTAGCGCCAGTGCCCTATACACTGGCACTACCTGGTTGCTGTTGCGGGTGGTCTTTACGTGTGCTTTAAGAAATGCAGCTTGAGTTTATTTCTGATGATGTTTATTATGTTGTCTTGTTCCAAAATGTCCATGATCCATTTACAGCAGTTAAAGTGGGTTTCAGTGAATGCGTTACTTGCCCCAATGACAGTCCGCAGAGTCCGTTACACACAGCCACAGTCCTCGCCACACAGTAAAAAACTGTTTGTCCCATCCAGCCACACCTGAGTCCAATCTGTGTTGGCTTAAGTAGGCTGGTGCTTCCACAAGCAATTAACCAATAACATGAGGCCAAGCCTCCTCTCAAGTGCACAAAAAGAAATGACACATATGGCTCCTACACACGGTGTCTAACATAAGGCCTTTAATAAAAGCTTATTCTCTGTCCTGCCTCCAGTACACCATCAGTCGTTCATTACTGGCCACCCGTTCTGTGTTGATATCAGTCTGGCATCATGGCCGCCTCAGCCGCAACACCTTCCTGGGGGAAGTGGAAGTCGCTCTAGACTACAGAGACCTTGATTCATCAAGTGAATCCTGCATGCGCCTCTTGGCGAAGGTAGAGCAAAAAGATTTATAATTTATTACTTTACTATTATGACGATCAATTAATACCGAGAGCTATGTGAAGTTTTCTTGTGCCTACATTCTATAAAATGCATTATGTATTTTTTAAATCTCGTAAAATGTTTGAAAAGCATTTTTTTAGGTTTACATTTGCATTGTTTACTATAAAGGTGTTTTTAAAATTCACTTTAATGATAGAAGAATGGTATTGTTATCTGCATAAAGTATTCAGGAGAAAACTGAACGCCATACTCAGTGCTTCAAAGTGCCAACTATATCTTTTAAAGACTCACTCTAATGAAAATGGTGTTTTTTCTGTTTTTGACATATTCTTGAGGTATTTTTTATGCTACAGGATACATCTAAAGAAATTTAACCTCAAAATTGCATTTCTGAGTATTTCTGCATTGAAACCTCTGGGGTTGTCATGTCACAAACCCACTGGGTGGGTCACAAAGTCTACTCCACTCTGCTCCCTCAGGTTCTGAGGAGTATTATCAACATTCAAATGACAAATGGGTAGCTCAAGTAGTAAGAGACCTGACTGTTGCGGAGGGTCTGAGTTCAAATCCAGTTTTGGCACATATGACATTTTGGCTCAGTTGTCACAAGTTTTTTTATTTTTATTTTTTTACATTAATACAGTAATAAGATGCCCACATTTTAATTAATAAACGTCCAAATGAGATGCGCTGAAAGACGTGGAAATCACTGCCAGAAAATCGTCAGTTCAACTTTCATTTTGGAACTGTTGTTCAACCAGGATGTGACGTCTTGGACTGACGTCGTTTCATTGGTCATCAAGCATCTGAATGTTTGCTGGGATCATTAGTCTACGGGGCAGTAATGCCAGTGCTACATGCTGTAGCTGCTGTTTGTTAACCTAACCTTATTTCAGCTGTGTTAATGTGATGTATCATATAATGTAGTGGAATGTGTTTTACATGGGCAGGTTTAAGGCAGTTCTGGAGGCAAAGGTTCAACGTGGTACTAGCAAGGTGTACCCAATAAAGTGTCCAGTGAGTGTATATGTAAACAGGGTACTACAGCCAGTGCTTAATTTGTTAATCAAACGTTCCTGGGATGCAAATACTGATGTCAACTTAAGGTTGACAGATCATTTGCTGCTGTGGTCCCCAGACTCTGGAACTCTCTCCCCCTGAGCCTGAGATCAGTAGACTCAGTGGACTCCTTTAAAAAGCAGCTGAAAACTCACTTGTTCAAGCTGGCTTTTGTATGACCTTCATCACCACTCTCTCTTTATTCTGCTCTCCCCACCTATTCCACCTTCCTCAGGATCCACTGATTTCCCTCTTATCTATTCACTCTCTTTCTTACAATTGTCAATTTTTTGCTCATTTGAAATATATTTTTAACAATTTTCAAAATTTTTTAAAATATTTTTATATTTTGTTTTTCTGAAGATTTTTATCTTGAGAGGCCCTATAGAAAAGATATTTTCTTTTTCTTCTTCAGTACACAACTCCAAAACACAAAGCTGAGAGCTTTCTTCAAATTAGTTTAGAAAGTTGTACCGAGCTCGCTCGCACACAAGCTGGTCAGAGGACAAGCAGCACGCCGTGGAGGAGAGAATTAGACAGGTGGCATGAAGGAGGAGCTCAGAGCGGCAGTCAGAGCAGGTGGATGACTTTTAAGCAACAAAAAATAATGGTCTACTTTTTACTCAGAATGAACAAACACATTTGCTGATGATGATCTCAGTGGTCCAGATTGTTGCTTAGAAGGAATCCACCTGCTCTGTCTGCTGCTCTGAGCTCCTCCTTCCCTCCACCTGTCCGATTCTCTCGCCCACCTGCAGCATGGCGCACTGCTTTGTTCCTCTCTGACTGGCTTGTGTCCAAGCGAGCTGGTCCAACTTTCTAAACTAATTTAAAGAAATCTGGCCCAGCCTGGAAATGAACCCATGTCCTCTGCGTGTAAGTCGGGGGTCTTACTAGAGTGTCCCTGTCCTCGGCTCCGCCCACAACCCAGAGGCAAATCATCAATGAGCTACTGCCACTATATAGAAACTAACTACTAGAAAATGGCACAGGTTTGTAATTATGGCTAAAAACAGTATAATCATAGTTTAAAGACCACTGAGAACTATTTTAAAACAGCTAAAAAAGATTAGAGTGGGTCTTTAAGGATAATTCATTTTTGTTTCCATTGTGTTTGTATATCTAGTTCATTGAAAAGGCATCAAGATGAAAGCGGAGTGTGTTTGTAGGTTAGCTGTACTTTAAAGCAGCAATTTGGAGGTTTTCTCAGAGGGCACCATCTAGAGGCGAGAAAAATGTACTGCACCTTAAGCCCCTCTCCCTACTCCCGTGATTATGAAGCAATACCTCTTGTTTGTGAACACGCATCTGTAGCCGGCCATCAGAGCTGAATCACTTAATTTACAATTATTAGTTTCATGTTATACGTTTATCTGAAACCTGCTGTAGGTCAATTTAAGGTTTCTATCAATTCAGTTCAGTATGAGAGCATTCTATATTTTATAAATGTAAACAGCATTTAAACTTTTTAAAGCCGATTTAAATGTCTGCAAGCCACTTGCAATTATTAATTTGAAACATCAAATATGATGTGAATTTTTTTGGAATTAAACTGTGTGGCTGCTTCTGTGAACAAAAGGAAACAAGCTTCATCTGAATTCCAGATCTGTTTTTACTGATGTACTATGAGTACATGTTGGTACTTTTGCTGAACATAGGCTTAGTGTAAAGGTAACAGCTAAATCTAGTTAAACCTGGGTCGATAACTTTGTCCATGTCCAGTGCTTTTAGCTAGTTTATAAATAGTCGGTCCTGTATCTGCTTCAGCTGTCCAGTATTGATCAGTTTTAGTAGAGAGGCTTGTTTACTGTTTTCAGGTTCCCTGAGTCCTAAATATGATCGATTTTATTCAACAGGCAGCTTCTGTTGTGCAACCTTCAGCTTTTGCTCAGTACAAGGGAGAGCTAGTGATTTCACTCAAGTATGTCACGCATAAAAAGACAACGGAGAAAGTCAAAGGTAAAACAAAAGCATATAAAACCGTTTGCTGGACATTCGTTGCCTCTAATCTTCAAGTTTTTATTTTCTCTTCAGGCAAGAAATCTTCAACTGAGGAAGGCGGTGAGCTGCATGTCCTAATTAAGGAGGCAAAGAATTTGACAGCAATCAAAGGAAGCACATCAGACAGCTTTGTTAAAGGGTTGGTGATGACCCATCGCCTCTGAAAACCTCAGTGTGTCCATGTTTAAATTAACCTGGAGTCTCTGGCTCTGCAGATATTTGTTCCCAACAAAGTCCAAGACTACAAAGAAGAAGTCTGCAGTGGTGAAGAAGAGCCTGAATCCCCAGTATAACAGCACATTTGTGTATAAAGAGCTGACTCTGGAGCAGCTGAAGGAGATGTGTCTGGAGTTGACTGTGTGGGACAGAGAGGCCATGCTGAGCAATGAATTCCTGGGAGGAGTCCGTCTCAGCTCAGGAAAAGGTCAGATCCAGATGTTTGCTCCTCTGATATACAATTTCTGATGCAATAGGAGAGAATCATTCATTTCAAACATTGGAAACTGTCTATGTACCCCTGGCTATTGTTTTAAATCAAGTTGGAAAAGTTCAAACTTTCATTTTCTCTAAATCTTAAAGGGGCATTATGGAAGTTTGACAGCCAAAACATGTATAGAAATAATAAATTTCTTCTTCATACATTCTCCTGCAATGCCCTGGTCCTGTAGAATGAGCCATGGCATTTTTACTGTGATTGCCTGTTTTTCTGTAAAATCACAGAAAAAGAGAGCTGCCCGGGTCGAGCAGGCTGCTTCATGCACGTTCACGCTCAGGCATAGCCCGTAGCATTTGCTATCAGTAGCTTTAAATGATAAATGACAAATGACCCGCACTTGTATAGCGCCTCTCAGAGTAAGAACTCCAAAGCACTTTACACTACAGTGTATCATTCATCCATTCACACACACATTCACACACTGATGGTGATGAGCTACGATGTAGCCACAGCTGCCCTGGGGCGCACTGACAGAGGCGAGGCTGCCGAGCACAGGCGCCACCGGTCCCTCTGACCACCATCAGCAGGCAAGGTGGGTCAAGTGTCTTGCCCAAGGACACAACATCAGAATTCTCTGTCCGGAGCCGGGATCGAACCTGCAACCTTCCGATTACTGGACAACCCACTCAACCTGAGAGAGTGAGGTAGTGCCAACTCAGCGACTTTGTCGCTGTTCCTAACGCCTAGTGATTAACCTAGCTACATTTCTGAGGTCCCTTAGCTACTTTCTTCTAGATATTTCCTGCAAATTAGCAACAAAATAGCCATTTTCGCTCTGAACTGTTATTTGAACTTGTTTCAGCTGTCATCAAGGATATAAATATTACAGATACAAAAGATGTTACTGGTGCTTTAGCTCACCTAGTTAGACGTTGGACTCTCGTGCAGAAGTCCCGGGTTTGATTCTGGATGTGAATATAGTTTATTTAGAGTTTATTTTTTACATTAATGGTATAGTTTTTTTTACAGTAAGATGCCCAATTTTTTATTTGAGACTCGCCGAAAAAAGATGTGGGTTCAACTTTCATTTTGGAACAATTTTTCAAGCAAGGGAAGGGAATGATCTGAGCATGCAGGGAGACTGACCCATCATAAACCTTTGTCGGCTGTGCTGAAGAGAAAGGTACAGAACCAAATTATTAATTAATTAGCTGCGTGTTCTCCTGTCCTCTGTCCTCCAGGCCACACACACACACACACACGGGACTGTCTCAGCTGTTATTTTCGTTGAGGAGTGTGCACGTACAGCATGCGCTACTCGTGCACGAGCCTGCTATTGAAGTTGCCGTTACACTTTTGGCCTGAGGGCGAGCATAAAAATTCTAAACTCCGTAAAGTCCCTGTAACGATCAGACTGGGATTATCACACATGAAGAATCAGTGGCTATCATGTCTGAGTGATGGTGCATCTAATTATTGTTTGAGGATGACGCATGTTTAAGTATGTTTATTGTAAAGTATCAGAATTTGAACAGTGCATAAATGATGTTTGGATGAATGTTGCCGTGATAAAAAGGTTTTTGTGTTTTTAATGTCCTTTATGTGAAAATTAGTTAAACGTTCCACCGTTAATTATACTGGTACTAAAACTGCTCTTTGTTTGCTCTTCATCTCGGTAGGCATTATAAAAGTAGAAAAAGAGGAAGTGGTGCTGGATTCTGCTGGAGAGGAGGTCAGCCTGTGGCAGATGATGATGCAGTACCCTGACTCGTGGGCAGAGGGCACTCTTACACTGCGTTCCACAATGGGAAAAACTAAGAATAAATGAAGGACAGCAGAGGACCGAAGCCTAGGAAGTAACACAGATGAGCTCTGGCTTTACAGACAAACACGAGTCTATGCATTAATTTTGTTCTGTAAACATCTTTAACCTGAAACCATTTCTCCCTCAGCTCTTCCTCTGCTCATACCATGTAGAGGTCTGGTTCTGTTCACTTCCTGCAGACTTGCTGTTGGAAATGTGCCAAAGCGTTACAACACTACGTCACTTTGCTTTTGAAATTCAGGCTGTTATTACCATTAGAAATGCATAGCACTTAGCTCAGAAGTGTCTTCATTTTGTCACTCTGGTTTTTGCATTTGTGTACAAAATAACACTAACTAAAAATTATATGTTAACTGATATTGCAGATAAATGCTGGGTTTAACAGTTATGCTTAACTGAATCCAAACCTTTGTGCTTTGATGGTTATTCCATTTGCACAACATGTTTAAAATAAATAAAACCAGAATTGTTTTTATGTTTTAATGTTAAACTCATTCCATAGTGAGGTCAGTCACATTTATCTTAAGGTTGCCTTGAATATCCTGTTCACTTAATAAAAGTTAACTCAGTAAATGCTTGTCTCCAATTTCCTTCGTGTTCCAGGTAATTATGATATCCTCAGCTCCGTGGGATTTAACATTAAGACTGAAAAGATAACTGAACTGTTAATGAGCATTTATTACAATCTCATTCTTTGTTCTAATAAAACCCGCTGCTGTATTGTGACCAGGAATTTGTTTAGTTTAAAACAACTTCTGCTTCCATGCTTCTCAGTTGAGTAAACAATGCCAGCACTTCAGTGTTGTGATCTGAAACAGGAGGAACTGCAGTTTTCTTCCCTCTTGTCAATCTACATCTCGTTTTGGTTATAGTGAGTTTATTGCTACGACAACCATTTTATTTTAGTCACAGAAGTCTCTGTTGAGCTCAAGCCTCTCCCGTTCATCCTCATCCAGCAGGAAGCTGTCTATGTAGGAGAAGAGCTCTTCGGTGGACACAGGGACAATGAAGCGCTCTCTGTCCATTCCACGCTCATCCAGCAGCAACATGCTGAAATAAGATCTGGAGATTCTGAATATTTGCCTGTGGAGAAACGGAAAAATAAAGGCTACAATCCATTATTCGGTTATTTAAAAAAACAGGATAACCAGTTTAGAAAATAGTTGAAGGGTGGGTGATGGTGGGTGGCTCATTTTTATTAAAGAACAGTAACTGCATGACATTCACAGCTCATGCTTAAACACAATCCATACAACTGGAGCAAAAACGGTAAGACAGCCTGATCAGAAATGTGTAGACTTAAAATTAATCAGAACCTTTATGTGTATTAAGGCCATGTTTAATTGACCAAATATGAATTCTCGTAAGTTTGCCTTTAAAATCACTGTGTGCAGATATTGTTATACATTTCTGCCTTTTTGCAATCTGCCAAGCATAAACAAACTAGAGGAATGTAAACAAACTAAAGTCTTGGCTGAAACAAACATCCCAGTATCATGGGTGGATCTACTAAATTATTTATGGGGTGGCAGAAGAGGGGCAAACATTTTTCTAGGGTGGCAATACATACACACACACACACACATATATATATATATATATAAGAAATATTTCACTGCAACATTATATTGTACTTTGGTTTTATTGTTCACTCAGAAACATGTTTTCCTTTTTCTTTTCCCAGTATTTACATATTCGTATTTGTTTTGGGTCCTCATTTAATAAGCTTAAAGGCCCATCACAAAAATAAAACACATAAAATTATGTCCTTCCTACAACAGCTGAATGCGGCATTTTCCATGTTGTTCAGCAAAACAATTTACACATGCATCAAGATCCAAAGATTTTGCCTGTTTTGACTCAATGCTGAGTACAGCCTAGCTTTTCTCTGTCAAAGCAGACTGCAAATAGGTCTTTATGAGCCTGAGAGTTGAAAAACTTAGATTTTTCTTGAATTTATAGCTCCCAGCTGGGGTGGCAGGGGTAGCAAGGCTTTCTTTTAGGGTGGCAACTGCCACCCTATGCCACCCTTGTAGATCCGCCCCTGCCCAGTATTATTCAATTTTTAAATATGATTTTAGTGAAATCAAGATTTGTTTAAATATCTTAAGCAGAGGATGTATATTTATGTCAAATATGATCATAATTGTTTTGACTCCAAATAGTTTTATCATTTAGATGATACCTGCTCATTAAAACCCTGCATTTTAAAGGGGACATATGAGACTAAGTTATAGCAGTTCTATGGTCTACACAAAACATGTTCATTTGTGTAAAATCACTCATATTAATCGATTTCAGCAGTTTTATTCTCGACTGTTTCAGTACTTTCCAGAATGAGCTGTTTCACTTTTAAATGAAACTATGTAACTTTTATATTTTAAAATAATTTTCTTGAGCCAGTATGTTCTAAAATAATCCTTTGCAGAGTTAATAAGTCACTCAGCCCCTCCGCCCCTTGTAGCCCCGGCCTTCTCTACCAGCTCCTCCGGCAGGACCCCAAGGCGTTCCCGGACCAGGTTGGAGATGTAACCTCTCCAACATGTCCTGGGTGGACCCGGGGGCCTCCTGCCGGCAGGACATGCCCGAAACACCTCCCACGGGGAGGCGTCCAGGAGGCATCCTGACCAGATGCCGAAACCACCTCAACTGGTTCCTTTCGATCCGGAGGATGCAAATGAGGATTCAAATTGAATGCAGACCTAATGAACATCCTGTTGCGCCTATAATATTAACTTTAATATGTCTTGTTTGTGCATTTCTTTATGTTTGTCAGGTGGCAGTGATCATGTCCCGTTCCATCACCAATTGTGCACTCGCCCTTTAAGACCCACAAAAGCTCTCTTACCTGGCAAACGCTCAGTCATTGATGCTTTCTCATCTCTAACGAAGTTCCTTTTATCCTCACAGAATTGTTAGCATGCTGCGCAGACCCCAGCTGCTGCCAGTCAGTTGGCGCCACCAACCGGGGCTCCCTGCCACAGTCCTTTCAGCTAGCAACGTGTAGAGTAACATGCCTGACTGTATTACATTCTGAAAAACCAAACTCTCTGAAACCGCTTTGGGGTTCCTGACATGCTACAGCCTTTCCCTGTGGTCACATGATTCTTCCTTTCAGTATCTTTATATTTCTTTACCAGGAACTCTGTTAGTCAACAATGAAGTGGCTATAGCTAATATGCTAGCGCTGGAGTGTACTGTCAATAGCTGCCTCAGTGCAGTTCTCTCTGTCCGCCAGGTGGCACCTCCTTTAGGTGTATTTTTTAAACAGGAAGTGTGAATGAAGTAAGACTCCACCTAGGGTGAATTGCTCTTTAAGAAAACAAGTTGGAGCTTGCCCACCCATCCCTGATCAGGCTGCTATAGGGTGCCTAAGTCACACCCATCTACTTCTAGATCATGGCTCTCTGGAACAAAGAAAAAATTAACACAAGAATCAGTGGGGCAGCTATACAGGTCCTATTAAAAAAATGCATATTGTGATAAAGTTCATTATTGTCTAATGTACTGATGAACATTAGACTTTCATATATATTAGATTCATTACACACAACTGAAGTAGTTCAAGCCTTTTATTGTTTCTAATATTAATGATTTTGGCATACAGCTCATGAAAACCCAAAATTCCTGTCCCAAAAAATGAGCATATCAGGAAAAGGTTCTCTAAATGAGCTATTAACCTAATCATCGGATTCAACTAATTAACTCTAAACACCTGCAAAAGATTCCTGAGGTTTTTTACTGGTTCATTACTCAAAACTGCAATCATGGGTAAGACTGCCGACCTGACTGCTGCCCAGAAGGCCATCATTGACACCCTCAAGCAAGAGGGTAAGACACAGAAAGACATTTCTGAACAAATAGGCTGTTCCCAGAGTGCTGTATCAAGGCACCTCAGTGGGAAGTCTGTGGGAAGGAAAACGTGTGACAGAAAACGCTGTACAACGAGAAGAGGTGACCGGACCCTGAGGAAGATTGTGGAGAGGGACCGATTCCAGACCCTGGGGGACCTGCGGAAGCAGTGGACTGAGTCTGGAGTAGAAACATCCAGAGCCACCGTGTACAGGCGTGTGCAGGAAATGGGCTACAGGTGCCGCATTCCCCAGGTCAAGCCACCCAGAAACAGCGGCAGAAGCGCCTGACCTGGGCTACAGAGAAGCAGCACTGGACTGTTGCTCAGTGGTCCAAAGTACTATTTTCTGATTAAATCAAATGTTGCATGTCATTCGGAAATCAAGGTGCCAGAATCTGGAGGAGGACTGGGCAGAGGGAAATGGCAAAATGCCTGAAGTCCAGTGTCAAGTACCCACAGTCAGTGATGGTCTGGGGTGTCATGTCAGCTGCTGGTGTTGGTCCACTGTGCTTTATCAAGGGCAGGGTCAATGCAGGTAGCTATCAGGAGATTTTGGAGCACTTCATGCTTCCATCTGTTGAAAAGCTTTACGGAGATGAAGATTTCATTTTTCAGCACGACCTGGCACCTGCTCACAGTGCCAAAACCACTGGTAAATGGTTCACTGACCATGGTATTACTGTGCTCAACTGGCCTGCCAACTCTCCTGACCTGAACCGCATAGAGAATCTGTGGGATATTGTGAAGAGAAAGTTGAGAGACGCAAGACCCAACACTCTGGATGAGCTTAAGGCTGCTATCGAAGCATCCTGGGCCTCCATAACACCTCAGCAGTGCCACAGGCTGATTGCCTCCATGCCACGCCGCATTGAAGCAGTCATTTCTGCAAAAGGATTCCCGACCAAGTATTGAGTGCATAACTGAACATAATTATTTGAAGGTTGACTTTTTTTGTATTAAAAACACTTTTCTTTTATTGGTCGGATGAAAAATGCCAATTTATTGAGATAGGAATTTTGGGTTTTCGTGAGCTGTATGCCAAAATCATCAATATTAGAATCAATAAAAGGCTTGAACTACTTCAATTGTGTGTAATGAATCTAATATGTATGAAAGTCTAATGTTTATCAGTACATTACAGGAAATAACGAACTTTATCACAATATGCTAATTTTTTGAGAAAGACCTGTATGTGACATGAATGTCACAAGATTTCTGTGAAATTTAAAGACAAATTTTGATGCCAGGAAAGCCAGGGCCGGCCCGTCCTATAGGCAATATAGGCAAATGCTATGGGCACCAGCCATCCAGGGGGTGCCACAAAGAGAAGAAAAGTGTAACGAGTAAAACAAGTTGTATTAAAAGAACAAGGGCACATCAATGTACCTTCTTAGCACTGTCTATTAAAGAGCAAGTCACCCCCAAAGAGTGTCTAATTGCGCTTTAGACAAGTGTAGTCAATAATTTGGCACTTAAGTGCATCTTGGTTAAAACTTAAATATTCTGCCTAAAACTGTCAGTGTGTGTGCCGTCGCCGGGTAAAAACTCTGCACTGCATTTAAATTTAAATCTGCCTTCGCTATTGGCTAAGAGGTACACTGTGATGCTGGCTGGTACATTATGATGTCACAATGTTTTTGTGATCCTGTGTGTGTATTTGTTAGCAGCTCTGCCCTCTTGGTCTGTCAGGCAACAGCATTTGTTGCATTTTTCAAACATGAAGTGGGAGTGAGGTAAATAGCACAGCATATGTGCAGATATCTTTTGTGAATCTGGTGACACTACAGCACACAAGAGTTTTTTTTATTATTATTATCATCGTTTGCAGTTTCTGTTGTTTATATTTGCAGACAGTCCCTGAACGCTCACGACAGTTTCGTGGGCTCATAAAGCACGCCAGAAGCTGAAGACAGGTTGTTTTGTGCAGGGCCGGCCCAACTCAGTTTGGTGTCCTAGGCGAGATTACCCCATGGCACCCTCATCGCTACTCTGAAGCAGGAACCCCCCCCCCCCCACCACCACCACCACCACACACACACACACACACACACACACACACACACACACACACACACACACACAATGCTCTTATAATGAAGACTTGTGGGTTAAAGCTGGTCTGATGTTTGTCAGAGTCATTACTCTGTATCACTAGCCTAGTGAACTGGACCAAATTCTCGCTTTGCAAAGTTTGGTCTAGGCACGCTCCATTGGAACCTTCGCAGCTCCTACCAGGACTCTGGCTAGCAAATCACAGCTCTCTAGAGGGATTTCAAACACATAAAGAGCTGTGATTGGTCCATAATGGTGGGCCAATCATAGTGCTCTATCTGCTTAGTGAACAAATCACAGAGCTTTATCTGCTTTGTGGGCCAATCAGGACACTCTATATGCCTGGTGGGTGGGATGATGCAACAGAGTGAAACCAAGCCCCCACAATGTGGCTTTAAAATTGAGTCCAACCCTTGCAGTTCCACCCTCATCCGCTGGGGGCTGGTATCAAGCGAGCAAATCCTCATTGACTCCCATGTTAAAAATGCCAATTTCACAGCAGAAATAAACATGTTTACAGCCTGGTACCAAAACATGTTTTTTGTTTAAATTATCTAGTTTACACTCATGACAGCTCTGAGGGGGGTGAATTTTTTCTCACACTTCTGTTTAAGTGTAGTAAAAGCCCAAAATTCTGTATAATTAATGAGCATCAGACCCACGTGACCACAGAGCTAGCTCCATGGAAAGGCCTCAGTAGAGCCTCGGTCTGGCTTGGAAACTGTTTCGGGATTTTGAGTCTCTGTGTGTGTGTATTCTTTATTGGATATTTTTTGTGCAATTGTTGGACAAAATGACTTGCTGTGGCATTAATTGCACTAATAGAGCGTCCAAGGAGTCTCCACTTCATTTTTTTCGGTAAGTAAAATTATATTTATGTATTTTAGGTCACTGCCGAGCTGAGCTTAGATTTTAACATGTACTGTTTAACCATGAAATTTAAATGTAATAGGGTAAAACCCAGTGCATTTAACATAATGCTGCACTTTAGAAAATGGGTTGAAATATAACATGTTGGTGGAGCTGGGTTCCGACTATCGGCTTGTGGAGCTCTCGGCAGACCTCTGTTTTCCACCCGGAATGCCGGCTGTTTCTCCCAGCAGCCCGGTCCATCTCTGTCTGATCGCGGCTTCTGTCTGCTGCGGCGGGTTGCCGGCTTGTGGAGCTCTGGGATGGAAACCTTTCCACCCGGTTCTCCCCAGCGGCAGCTCTGCGCATCTCAGATCGCAGCGGCGCTTGTCTGCTGTGCAGCTGCCGGCTTGTGGAGGTCTCCAAGACCTCTGTGTTCCACCCGGTTTTATCCAGCGGTCAGCCTGGCGTATCTCTGACTCAGAAGCTCTGGTGTTGTGCACAGTTAACTCCGGTTGTAGCTAGGTTGCTACCTCCGTTAGCTTAGCTCCCACCTCCGCATTAGCTTTGGGTTAGCTTCAAGTTAGCTTGTAGCTAGTTCGACCAGGTGTCGTCAGTTGATCCCAGCCTTACAGCCCCACCCTCAGCTCCTCCTCTCTTCCCTTTTATGGAATTGTCTGGGCTTGACGGAACCTGTGACACGGTCAAAATGGCGGTGGTGGCCACCTTCCATTTGGGATCAAAAACGTGATATTGGAGCCTATGGAAAGAAGATGTCCACGTATATTATGTCGATGAGTGAAACAAGAGTATGTCACATTCTTTGTCCAGTGGAATGCGGAGATCATTTGAAAGACGATGGTAGAACCCGCCCCACAACCGAGAGCCGTCAATGGAGTGTTGCCAGACTAAATAATACATTTATTTAGTCTGGCTTGCCAGGCTACTGTATCACAACTGTTGCTCACAACAGGTTCCTCAGTAACGGGACAGGCTGGTGCTAAAGCCCAAATGAGTGTCTATCACAGACAAGGTGGTAGAGTAGTGTTGTTTCCTACAAGCCAAACTCTTTAAAGGCACATAAAATAACAGCTGAAACAATTTATTTAAAGCCTAGATGATGAATTTTGAGAATTCTGAGGAAAAAAGTCAGAAAGTTGAGATTGGATCTGACATTATTGAGAGGAAATTGGTTATCTGTTTTCCTCTTCCATAAATATTTACAAGATTTTTTGTCTTTTTTGAAGAAAAAAAAACTTTTTTTTTAAATTATTTTTGTTTGTTTGTTTTAAAATTTAGAAAAAGGGTTCGGAAAAGGGTAGAATGCCTTCTTCGGGTCAGGGATGAGATCCTGCCCCAAGTGGAGGAGTTTAAGTATCTCAGGGTCTTGTTCATGAATGAGGGAAAACTGGAGCATGAGATCGACAGGTGGATTGGTGCTGCATCTGCAATGATGTGGGCGTTGTACCGGTCTGTCGTGGTGAAGAGAGAGCTGAGTTAGAAGGCGAAGCTCTCGATTTACCGGTCGATCTACGTTCCTACCCTCACCTATGGTCCTGAGCTTTGGGTGGTGACCGAAAGAACGAGATCGCTGATACAAGCGACCAAAATGAGTTTTCTCCAAAGAGCGGCTGGGCTCTCCCTTAGAGATAGGGTGAGAAACTCGGTCATCCGAGAGGGGCTTGGAATAGATTCGCTGCTCTTCCACATCGAGAGGAGCCAGTTGAGGTGGCTCGGGCATCTAGCCAGGATGCCTCATGGACGCCTCCCTGATGAGGTTTTCTGGGCACGTCCAACTGGGAGGAGGAGACCCAGAACACGCTGTAGGGACTATGCCTCTCACCTGGCCAGGTAACGCCTTGGGATTGCCCTGGAGGAGCTGGCCCAAGTTGCTGAGGAGAGGGAAGTTTGGGCCTCTCGCCTTAGGCTACTGCCCCCGCGACCCGACTGCGGATAAGTGGATGAAAATGGATGGATGGAATTTAGAAAAAAAATAAATATTTTCAGAAAGAGCATTGATATTTTTTCAATAATAAATATATAATAATTTATTTTTAATGTGTGTTTGTGGGGGTAGGAGGTGTGTGTATGTGTGTGTGTGTGTGTGTGGGGGGGGGGTCCTGGCTGGACTTGGACACAAGGATAAAAGGATGTACAGTACAGATATTTTCACATTTGGAGTTTTGATAGAGGCAGTAGAGACCCACATGGCACCACAAAAGATGAGTTGGTATGAGATGGTAACATTTTACAATATGGGTCCTTTTATTAACATTACTTAGAGCATTATTAAGCATTAATAAACTGTTAAATAAGCTATTAACAACTGCTTAATATTAATAGGTAACATCAGAAACATTAAAGGGATACTTTGTTTGTTCATGCTTAATAATGCACTAAGTACTGTTAATAAAGTGACCCTTATTGTAAAGTATTACAGATGGGTTTTCATTAATATGTCCACTTTAACATAAACGTTTTTCATCCTGTTCACCCCTTAGTGGTTTCAAGTTTCCCTGAACTTTGTCCAACACACTGTGGACCTGCATACCGTCCTGTGGACTGCGGAGTTTATGTGTCAGTGTCGAAAGTGAAGCTTAGGAAAGTTTCCAACCTGGAAAAACTGAGAGGCACCCCTCTCTCAGTTTGCACAGTTAGTGGAAAAAAATATCTGTCTGTGTTTTTCGATGAATCAGTTTATGTTTGTGTTTATTTCTGTTGTTTAACTTAACCCGAAGGTGTCATCAGGGACATTTTTGTCCATTTGGGCAGTTTTTTGCTTTTTCTTTGGACGCCATTTTAGCAAAGTGTATGTCCTGTATATGGTACAAAGTTTTGTTGCACAACCTCTCTCTGGACTAATTTTGAAATTCAATTTGGAATTTGCTCCTTTGTTGTCACAGAATTAATTTAACCAGATAATCAAACTACAAAGTGTTTGATGGTGCCTGGGCTCTGGCCAGGTGCATAAACATACGGTACTTTCCGGACTTTAGAGCGCACCTCAACATAAACCGCATCGGGCTGAAAGCTGCAGATATCTACTGAACTGAAAACGTAGTTTAACTGTCAGTGTCACTCTCCGTGTTGCTGTCATGATCCCGGGGTGAAGAGGTGAAAACATGCAGCGCCGTTTTACTGTGAAAAAATCCTCCGGGGCGCCTTCCGTAGCACTCCTTTCCAGCATCCATCCTTTTAAAGCCGCGCACCTCATTATAAGCTGCGTTCAAAGCGTGGGAAAAAGTAGCGGCTTATAGTTTGGAAAATACTGTACTAATTGTTTTTGTGTTCTACACTTTGAAGTTCAGTACGAGAGTAAAACTGTGTATTATTTACTTATTAGAGGTCATGTTGACCTTTTGACTTCGATTCAAACTGCAAAAGAAATGTGTAGAGTTTCTCACCCAGAATTTGGAGGTAAACAGTAAACATAATAAATTAGACTACTTTTCTCCTAAATGAAACCCTAATATCACAGAAAGCATGATTATTTGTTGCAGATATTACAGGAACAAAAACTGATTTGAATGGAAGTCAACGGAACATTTTTGTCCACTAACATCACAAGAGGATGGTAACTTTTAAATCTGTTGCTACACAAAAACTATTGATGCAAAATTGATTTGTAGATATTTCATAAAATAATCAAAACTGATTTATAATTAATGCCCCAAACAGAAAAAATAGTTTTTTTCATGGGGCAATAACAATTTTTTTGTTTTTCTTTCATAAATTACAGTAATGACTTTGAGTAATCAAACTTACAATTGAAGGGTTAAAATCCTCAAAATGATGGAAGTTGTAATACGTTTCAGCAGGGCTGAAGTTGTTTAACAGAGCTAAAAAAAAAAGGTTTAAGAAATATGAATGCATTAATTTTTATAACTGTAGCGTAGTTAATCTACATAACTAGAATTTAACGCTGTTTCTATGCAGCTCTGCTAAATCCTGAGAAAGATCAAACAATTGGCAAATGAAACTTTATATATATATATATATATATATATATATATATATATATATATATATATATATCCACTGATATTTACATAATCGAGAAGATTTTACCCAGTGGACAAAAATGTCTGCTAAGGTCACAAGATTATAGTAAATTAAAGTGACGCCTGAGGGTGAAATTTTATTTTATCTTCAGGAAACTAAACTTATTTAATAGTAATGCTTTGTAAGTCATTTAAAAACACCAATTCCAGTGTTTACAAATTTGTTTTGCCTTTCCAGCGTTTAATATGATTTAACACCTCTTCCCAAATTGAACCATAAACCAACTGAAGAAGTAAACAATCAGCCCTACCTCAAACCCTCGATGACTTCAGACTGAAGCAGATTTTCTTTAATACGGCCCGTCTCACAAGGCGGGGAGCCCAGAAGTTCGATAACTGTTACATGACGTAAGTCTATTCCACAGTCAGATTTCTGATGAAAGGAAAAACAAACATTCGAAGGTTTCTTGTTCATTAAACCTCTACAGAACTTTTTCAGGAAATTATGGGTAATATTTTCTCACTTGTATCATGACATTTTGCAGCTGGTAGTCTGAGTCAGAAACATTGGGAGCAGAAAGGATCAGCAGCCTCCTCTTTTCATAGAACTGGTCCAGGAAAGCAGAAGTAGTCTTTACATCAAATTTAACTTCCATTGCTGCAACACAAGATCATCTACATCATGCACAAATCACACTACACACTGCTGTGGAGCAGAGAGAAAACAGGAAATGGACTAAACAGTAAACATTAAACTGTGACAGTGCAAAAATTATTAGTTATATTAAATCTAAAAACTGTTATGAGTTTCTGGTGTTCACTTGTGCATGTTTCAATCTGTTTTTCTCAAGGTAAAAAGACAAGTGATTTTAAAAAAATCACTTGTCTTTTTGTAGAGAAAAGAAGAGCTCCGTTTGTATGTGCACTCAGTGCTTTCTTAGAAGATTTTAGATAAAAACCCAAATCGGGCAGCTGTTAAAGACACATTGGGGGGAAAAAAACATTTGAATCATTCAAGACAATTTGGCTCCAGGCTATTTTTTTTTTATTAAAAATAATGTTAGTGAGGCACAGATGACACACCCACAATGTAATGAGTAATTTTATGTAACCGCAAGGCCTGTTTGATTACTTTGGTCTTATTTTGTGTACTGAACTGAACACTAGGTGGCAGCAGAACACTGCTAATATTTAGAGAGGTGTAGTGTAGAGTTCAGGGGAAGTTCTGCTGATGGTTACAACATTAATGCTGTGTGTGTGCGCTTGTCCCTCCTGCTGTAATAATGTTCATACGGATAAACTGACTTCCTGCCTGATTTATATAAACTACAAAATATAATGCTAAAATGTTTTTTTTCCTTCATGAAGAGCGATTTCTCATGATTCATTTAATTGTAGTTTTTAGTTGTGTTTTGAGCACGTAAAAAAGTTTTACAGGTGCTGGTCATAAAATTAGAATATCATGACAGTTGATTTATATCATTAATTCCAAAAAGTGAAACCTATATATTATATTAATTCATTGCACACCGACTGATATATTTCAAATGTTTATTTCTTTCAATTTGATGATTATAACTGAGATAGAACAAAAATCCCAGATCCAGCATCTCAAAATATCAGATTATTAATTAAGATCAACACAAGGAATGTGACAGATGAAACCATGTCTTGTATGTCTGTGCATGGTGGTTCTTGAGGCGCTGACTCCAGCTGTAGCCCACTCTTTGTGAATCTTCCCCACATTTCTAAATGGAGTTTGTTTCACAATCTTCTCCAGGGTGTGGTTATCCCTATTGCTTCTACACTTTTTTCTACTTTGTCTTTCCTTTTGCCTCTCTATGGGCAGCTTTCCATCTGGGCCGGCATGGGCCGGGCTAGGTGGTGTCAGTCTGGCTCCCGCACCAGTAGGGTTTGTTAACACACACTTCTCAGGAACGGGGAAATCCTGGAGCACATGGGCGGAGAAAAGGACAAGTGGAAAAATCTGTAGTGTCCTTTAAACAAAGGCGACCATGAGCGCACGCGCGCGTGTGTATTTGTGCGTGTGAGTGTGTGTGTGTGTATATAGCTATATGTCTATAGATCTACCGGTATATATATATATATATATATATATATATATATATATATATATATATATATATATATATATATATATATATATATACATATAAAGTCTTTGGTATGACCCAACCGGGATTTGAACCAAGATCTCTCAGTGCCAGGGTGGACACTCTACAACTTGGCCAATGAGCTGGTTTATAGATATATAAACATGGTATAGATTATTTTTTTAGTTTTTAGATTTTTTTCTCCCTTCATATGGATGAGCCCCCACTGTTGTGATGCAATCGGCCTTAAAATGCATATTTGGAAAGATACAGAATATGAATTTGGACACAGCCAACATTTTAAAAGCCTCTCCCTCGACAACATGGGAATTCCTCCCCACTGAAGCTCATTATATCCTCAAAAACATGCCAAATACTTCATACTACTGTGATTTCACAAAAAGGGTAAAATACTATGATTATCCAGTGTTTTGTGACCCACAAAATCTTTGAATGATTGGCTGCAAGTATGTTGCAGTAGTTGTCTTTCAAAGAGCACAAAGTTGAACAAGGATCTAAAGGATTGTTTTCAACCCTCTTGTGTGGTTCGTGGGACCCTGTACTCACGGACACACTCTGCAGCTCCCTCACTCCAACTGAGGTTGGACTGGCAGACTCGACTGGACGTCCCTCTGCGCTCATATCCTCCATCACAGTGGTACTCGCATGTCGCACCGTAGTTGTTCCCGTCAGAAGAGCAGCTGAGGTAACCATGCAGAGGTGGAGGTATTTCAGTACATCTTCTCACTGGATGGAAAACATGCGGAAATCACGCTGGCCTCAGCTCCACGTGTCCTATGTCTACCCATTTCATAACTCAGACAGCCCTTACCCTCAACACGTACAATAAACTTGCAGGAAGCGCGGTTCCTAGCTTGATCGTACACCTTGTAGCGGATTATGTTTACTCCCTCTTTGAACTCGGTGCCGGGCTCCTGCCCCTCTAAAATCACACTGCAGAAAAGCAGTAAAAAAAAAAAATCTGGTATTTAGTTAAAAACTTTAAATGGAGTACAGAAAAGAATTATCAGCATACTTAAGGTGTTTATCAGCAGTATCTGTGGCTTTTGGGTGGTCCCAGATCACGGTGGCTGTGAGCTTTCCAGGCTCTGCAAACCTGAGTCTGGATGGTGGACATTTTATCTTTGGAGGATCGGTATCTGAAATGAATTAGCACTCAAGCAACACTGATATGACACATTGTTTAACCTAGAGGAACTGTTGCTGCAGAGTATGAACACTAAAACAACAACAGGATGTGCCACGGATCCAGCCCAAAGGAACAAAACGAACAGGAAATGTGCTTTTTTTGAGTTTGGCACTCACAGTAAGTTTGTTTTGTATGAGAATGACATAAAATCTGGACACCAGAGCAGACCAACTCAATCTAATTGAAAGTAAAATTTCCGGGATGACTGTAAAGTTTGAATATTGACCCAGTTTTACTGAAGCTGTACCTGAACACTCTGGCTGTACTCCGCTCCATAACCCTCTGGGCTGGCAGGTGCGTGAGTGTTCCCCCTCAATACGATAGCCAGGGATGCAGGTGAAGTCACACCTGGAGTCCACCACAAAGCCTTGTGTGCAGGTGTATCTGCCATGTGGAATGAGGGGCAGCACATGGCAACGGACCTCTAAAGAGACATCACCACAAAACATGTACTGTCATTTTTGCAGAGTGAGCACGTTTAACTGAATTTGTTGCATTTTTCCTGCAATTTTCCTACTGCGGCAGTAAGCGGTCCCAGACCAGCGACGATTGGAGAGACACTGAATGGACTTTCTTCCCAGCAGCCGGTAGCCTCGATCGCAGGTCATCTGACAGCGGGTGCCCAATGTTCCCCTGTAGGCCCGACCTCGAGGGGATTGACAGGTCACCTCACCGTTGGTCAGACTCGGAGAACGACACCAGTTTGGGTCTAATTTGACAAAAATATATATATATTTAGGCAAAGCGCATGTGATGTAATGGAGAGTATCGAGTTGCAGTTTCCTAAGTTTTTCCACCCCTATTGCAAATCTGAATGCTGTTCTATAAACTCTTTCACATTTGTACATTTCACATCATGTGATCAGAGAATTCTGTAGATCTCGACCACAGAAATGGGATATGGAAATAAGTCAGTTTCTTTCAGGCTGGAATTCACTGAATGTTATACTTATGGCAATGTAAATGTTTTAAAACAGCGCTTGCATTAACTACTTTAACATGTTTAAAACTGGAATTGTTTTAAGGCATTTCCATAACTGTTTCAACTGTTTATTTTAGCATTTAAGTTTTTCTGTCTGGCCAGAACTGTTCTGTTTCTTCAAACTGAAGTTAATCACATATTGATCTACAACAGGCAAGACATTATTTGTTCATAAACTTTTGGAAAAAAAGCCACTTCAAAAGATCTGAACTATCACAGCTCGTGTAAACGTACATGACAGTGTGACTCTTTGAAACTAAGATAGAAATAAATGAAGGGTGGATCAAGACTTTTATACGGTAATGTGTGTTTCTAATCTAAGTTCTAACCGTGTGAAAAAAGGACCAAATGTTAGTGACTAAATTATATAAACTTCAAGAACAACTCTCTAATATTAATAATACAAAGCACCTTTTATCAGACTTGTGTGGAAATTAAAATCAAATGGCAGTCAAAACAGTCTTATAGATTGTCATAACATCTTGAGTTTAGTTATAATGTTGTTTTTTTCTTTTTGAAAAATAAAGCTGAGTTTTATTAATATTGTAAATAAATTCTACAAAACACTCACAATTTAAAGCTATAAAGAATAAAAGCATTAATGCAACACACTGTCCTAAAAGTGTCTAAACGGTCAGTAAATGATCATGGTTGTTTAGTTCACAAAATAGTTTATGTAATCATGTTTATTCTTGATCTGATTACCAGGAGGGCGTTTTACTGACAGGTTGTGTTTACATCACACCATGAATGCAAAGGTCTCCTACTATTCCTCCGGCACAGTTGTGCACGTTTGTTTACCAGATGTTACCTTTGAATAAATCTGAAAATGGTTAAATGTTGTAGACCGAGTCTTGGTGCTGCTACGTGGCCCTTCTCCAGCCAGCATGCTTCCCATACGTACTTTTGTAATCCAGTTCAGGAGTATTTTCTTCTTCTAAGTCATCGTAGCTGTCGGCGGTCGCTGCTCCAGCTGAAATAATAAATGACAGATCTTTAGAAGAACAAATCTTCACGTTTAATATATCAAACGTCTGTTCTTTGGTCAGAGAACATGTGAACTACATGTAGTTCACACAGACGCTGAACAAGAGAAGGATTCTCCCTCTCTCTCATTCCCACTCATCTTCTGTGAAACATTCCAGAACACAGACACCTGGATTTACAATCAGTCTCCAATAGGAACTCCTGCAAGTTTTTACACATGAAAATTACTCTAAGAGTATAGCTTCTTGAAAAAATATAGATCTGTTTGACCACATTCTTTATTTCAAATTTGGATTTACTGTATAAAAATATTTCTCATATCTTTCTTCTGGTTTGATGTGAACAACATAAGTGAATCTGGTTGTGATACATTATGTTTGCATTATTTTTATTATTATTAAAAACTCAGATTAAAGCATTTGCCACTAGTAGAATGACAGTTCCCACAGATGGACTTTATTAAGTATTGGATTCACTTCTCTTTGCATTTGTAGTTTTATCTCAGTAAAGTTCATAAAAACAAACAAATGTAGTAATTTTTATTCTGTATTTGATACAAAAAATGCAGCTACTTTGTTTAAAATGTAGGGATTTCCCAAAAGTCCGAAAATTTTTATTTGGTCGAAAATTTCTTCAGTGTGACTTCTTGTCTTATATTGGTCATCTTTATTATTATGAATAATTTGTAAGGACTATGTATTTGTAAGGACTTCCATACATATATTTTTATGTCATAATTTTGACTTAGCTATCTCATGAGATAGCTAAGTCAAAATTATGAGATTTTTAAAAAATCTGAGTGGCAAGAATGGGCTTTCATATAAATGTGTGGGTAGCATCCCAAAGTAAACGTACTAAAATCCGCAGTTACATTCTCTTGTGTGTGTTCAATAATAGAAATGGTGACTAATCAGGCTTTTCAGTGATTCTAGACTCATGAACAGACAGATTTGTTGTTTTTGTGATGCATTTTCTGACCAGAGAACAACATAAATGTCTTTTTAAATTGGTCGCGCCAAATCTAGGCCTCAAATGGTAAAGATTTTTGTTGTCTGATGTTTGTAGAAGTGGCTCTGATCTTCAGTGAAGACATGCAAGCAGCTGGTTTGATTAGTGATGGATATGAAGGCAAATGATGACTTTGCTATTGATCACAAATATGGATTAATCAGATGCATTTGTTAGGCAATAGTTTAATTAATAGAAGTTAATATTTTGTTATTCTAACCCAGTCTCTAATTAAAATTCACCATAAAAAGATTAATGTAGACTCTGATGTTTTTCTGCCTGTTGTGAAACATTTCTACTGATCACACATGAGGCAGCATGTTTTCATTATTCCCTTAAAGATGGTGGCTCTTACTCATCACTTTTCTACATTGCTGGCTCATGTATGTTACTTTCCCAATGAACCATTTCCAGTGCTTCTCAGCAGTTGTGGTCTGGACTCATTATTCCTTTGAAAACTTCTAGAACTGACTCAGTGTTTGAAGCTGAGGATAGAGTTTCCAGTCTGTTGCCACCGCCCCCATCTCAGCCCGATTCCTGCTCCACTTCTTATCCCTCTGCTAAAGTTTGGTCACTTTTTTGGCAAACATAGTAAAGGACACTTCAACACACTTTCTATTTATAAAGATCCTTGGCATTCAACCCCTCCTCTTTACTCTGAAAGGATTAAAGCTGTCTTCAGCATTTCTCTCATAATGAGTTCAGTGTTCTTCACAGTAACTTTCCCCCTAGGCTAATCCCCACCACCACCACACACACACACACACATCACAGTGCTAGTCACACAGGAAATAAACAATCTCAGCTCATCAGCATGATACTCAAGCTGCAGCAGACTGCAGCAACATGAACCATCATGCATATGGAAAATAAATGAGTACTGTCTTTCTTTACAGTTACTGTCCTGATGCATGAGCTAAATTCCCATGGAGCAGAATACTGACGCTAAGCTGCCTGCTCATGGAGGGATGAGTTAAAACGGCTCTAATGACAAAGACGAGGAAACAACCGACATCCTTTCAATTCATCACCTTCTGAGTTGTGCTTCCCCTCAGGTGGCTTTCAGGTCATGTTGTTATCTTGGAGGATTAAATGAAGGCTCTTTCTGTCCCCACGAGGGGTCTCCCCAGTAATTAACGGGTAGTGATTGGAGCCAAGCTGTAATTAAACTGCCTGGACAGCCAGCAGAGAGGAGCACCTGAGGAGGGAGGCAGCTCAGCCTTAGCTTATTTGAAATTCATCTGAACTGGAGATCGGCCAGGTGCATGTTGGGAGATGTTCAGGAGGGGGCTCTTCATTCCTGAGGCGAGGAGTGGGCTCCATTGGTAAACCAGCACATCTGTGTCTCATATAAATGTTGTTATTGCTGAGATGAAGGTTTTTCTTCCTAGCTGACCTAATGTAGCCTCCATGTGTTCATGTGAAATATCTCATACAGTTAATAACAAATTCAAACATATAAATGAGAAAAAAGGTGATGATTACTAGAGTTGGATAGAAATTTAAAAGATTTATTCTTGGTTTCCTCTGATTTAATTACAATTAATTATATGAGACTTTTAAAATGGACAATTGTATCTTAGAATGTGATGCAAATGACCAAAAACAAGCCCTATCTCAGCTGTTCAATAATCACAAAATAATCAGCTTTAATTTAAAATTTTGAGTAATCCCCAAAGATTTCATGTTGGAACCTCAAGAGTGAAAGCGTGAACCTTCTGTTTGGACTAAAGCAAATCAAGAAGTTATTTTAAGGTGTATAATGTGTGTCTTTTGCACTTTATGCATCAAATCAAGTAATCAGATCACTCTGTAGTCTAAAATTAGTCATAAGTCTTTGCTGTTTTTTTATTATATGGTAATAATAAAGACTTGTTACCATTAGCACAGCTTTCTCAATGACTAATTTTTTCTGCAATGAAGTAATAAAAACAGCAACACTTTTGTTATAAAAAGTGTTATCTACTAAACTCACCTGTGAATAATAGTAAGAAGAGCACAGCCACAGGTCCACTGGTGAGCATGTCAGAAACACAACGATGAACTTTGGAGAAGAAATCTGCAGGATGTTCCAGAATCCTACGCTACATAATAAAGTAAACCCCCAGAGAAAGAATCCGAATATGATGGTTGAAAATAACAAATATTACTGAAAACACCAATTAAATCTATATTCTAAAGCCCACCGAGGACAATAAAAGCTCCAGCAAACGCGTCTGAGTATGACTGAAGCGAGGATCCTCCTGCTGGGTCCTCATCAAAGTTAAAGCAAGTTAAAGCCACTGGGTGGCACCAACGGTCTCGTGTGTGTGTGTGTGTGTGTGTGTGTGTGTGTGTGTGTGTGTGTGTGTGTGTGTGTGTGTGTCCTCCCACTGAACCCTTTACTCGTGGGTCTAGATTATGATTATTCTGCTTACAAAAAAACATATTAGTTTAATTGACTATTTTTACAGGGTTATTATTTAAATGTATTAACGTGGGCATCCCCAATTACTGTTTACAAAATCACTAAAACCCGATAATTACTTCACCAGCTGGATGTAATTAGATATTTAACGTGTGATTTTCCACTTAGTATTTCCACATAGGAAATAATATAATAATGTAGCTTACCTCCAGGAGTGTAAATGTTAATAAAATTAATTGTTTTTTATTTGATCGTTGATTATCTTCAACGATTGCCACGTTGTAGTCATTTTGTTTAGTCACATCACCTTAGCATCATCAGCAGCACGTAGCCCCAAACCGGAAATAAAACCTTCAAATTAAAAGTAACCTTTTACATGTGTGTCCAATTAAGATATGGTTACATGTAAAATATCGTAGTTAAAATCAAACTTGATAGTTCTAAGCAAAGCACGGTCAAGCAAAAGTCGCATTGTAAATCATACTTGTAAAAGCGTTCTTTGTGTCCGACATCTGGAGCTTTTATCTTGACAGTTGCTGCCGTTCAACGTCACCATTACTGAGCGCTTAACGTAGCGACGCGGGTCCCGGTCGGGGGAGGGGGGGCTGTTAATTCCTTCGTGAAAAGTGACGACACTTCCCCTCTCTCCTTTTATTCCAGTGTTTTTCCTTTTCGCGTCGGGATTCAGACAAAACAACTTTTATTTCTCTTCCAGTTCTGAAACTAAACTCCACCATGTCGCCGCCGTCCCGACGACTCCAGACGAAGCCAGTGATTACCTGCCTGAAGACTTTCCTCATCTCCTACAGCCTCATTTTCTGGGTGAGTCTCCTGGCGTGTAATGGGGGACAGCGAGCTAATAAAAGAGCAACAAAAGGACTGGACCGGCTGGACGCGGCCGTTGTGTTAACCACACAAACAGCAAGTCATTCCAGGAGTTTATTAGCGCAGTGGAGTCGCTTGGAGTTGGTTTGTGTAGAAGCTAAAACACTTGTTGAAAATCCGACGAGCCAAGGAGGAGCGAGTAGCTCAATCAGCGGTTCAGAACGCGACCGTTAGCCGCGAACCACTATCCTAAACTAAAGGCTAACTAGTTAAAGTTAGCCAAACTAGAGGCTTAATTAGTTAAAGTTAGTCAATCTGAAGGCTGGTTAATTAAAGTTAACCAAACTAAATACTTTGTAACTAGTTATGCTTAACTAACCTAAGCAAACCAAATTAATGGCTTGATAACAAACAACTTAGCCAAACTTAAAGCTAGATAATTATAACTCCTTTGAAATGCACATGGATTAAATCATTACAGAACTTAATTAACCATAATCAGAAGTTGGTTTAATATAACAAACATTCTAATAAATCAGTTAATCTGCTCCTATTAGAAAAATTACATTCTATTGTAATGTGTTCTAATTATTTGATGTTTGCATTCACTTTTGTTTTTAGATTAAATTAAAAGAGAACCGAACTTTTACGAAGGTGTTCTTTTCCTGATATAACTTTAAACTTACAAAATTGAGAAAGCTTAACTGTACTAATAAAGTCACTGTTTTTACGTAATTAGTTTATTTTTTCTTGGCACTTAAACTGTGAAAAAAATGCATTTCATAATTCATGAAGTCGAGTTGAACATTTAAACTTCGTTTTACGTTCGGTTAGAATCCAGTCTCCAGTCAGCTCCATGAATGTAAGGTATTTAAGTTTTAAATGCAAGCCGCAACCTGAATTCCTCATGTGAGAACTTGGACTGACACGGTAATCCTTTTTGCTTGAATTTCAAATAATTAAACTTCAAAAATCTGCGTTTTTATATAAGTTCAGTGCAGACATGAACTCTCAAAGAGTTGTTTAGAACAAAGGTGAGACCACCATGAAACTTCTGAGTAGACAAACAAAAACTGATTCCAACACAACAACCTAATCGTATCTGTTGAGGCCGGTTCTGTTGCATGTGGGTCAGGACGAGTCGCAGTTGTCTATGGAGCAATAAACTCTAAATATCCAGTGTAGTCTAAAAAGGAAATCTATGGAGATATATCTGTCAGTGGGCTGAAGTTAGTTAGTTATAGTATCATGCATAATTCCTATCTGAACATGCAATTCTAATGTTCTTGTTTTAACTGTAAACAAACCCATTACGTGATAACTGGGTCTGACCACAGCTCCTGTTTGTTTACACAGGTTAATTACATGCACGTCTTTAATGGAAAAACGAACACTTAGTGTTGCGCTGACTGTGCTGATCAAACAACCAGCAGAGGTTAATGCTGCTGCTAGCGCCGCACAGCTCGATGTTTCTATCTAGCTATTAATCGCTGCTGTCTACCCTCACCGTGGCTTGGACACACACACACACACACACATACACACACCAAGCCTAGACCTGTTTCCCAGGTGTGTTTTTACTAAAACTGACAGGAAGATAAATAAACCACAGCATATTAAGTATCTTGTGAGTGAGTGACCTTATGCATTTTGTTTCACTACCCATCATGTCTCGGATACAATCGCCCCTCTTTCATCTGCATTGGCTCCCCAGAGCACAGTGTAGATTAGATAAAGGAAATCAATGTGAGAGAGCATATTTTTCTGGATTTAGTGCTTTGTGGTTAAAGAAAAGTATCCTTGATGTCTGTCAGATTTGATTCATGTCACGGTTCCCTCAACAGATTAACCACGGTCGCTGTTTGTACAAATAATTTTATTAGGATGAAAGAGGCCCATTAATGTTGAGTTTAAATTAGCAGAGCTACAGTTGAATCTCTCTGTAAGCTTTGATTAATATCCCAAATGTGTATTGTTTAAGTTGATGTTAAACACACTGAAACTGTGAAATAATCTTTCAGTATATGACCCCTCCCGTGGGGAGCTTGAGCTGCAGACACAGCCACTCTCAGGAACTATTTGGTGGGTTTAACCCTCCTAATTCAACCCCTTAATGTTGAGTGTGAAGCGGGGAGGCATTGGGTCCCATTTTTAAATTCTTTCACCTGTGGGTTTTAACCCACGATCTCCCAGTCCCAGGGTGGACATTCTAACACTAGGCCACTAAGCTGGTTTGTAAATGGAGAAAACTTCAAATTTTAAAAGCAGTTGTTTGTAAATAAATGTGGACACAGTTGCACTGACCAGGCGGTTTTGAGGGTGTTCATTAACTCTCTCACCTCCCTATCATCTTCAGTTCACCGGCGTGATCCTGCTGGCTGTGGGGGTGTGGGGGAAGGTCAGCCTGGAGGCCTACTTCTCCCTGGTTTCTGGAGAGAGCACCAATGCACCATATGTTCTCATCGGGACCGGAGCCATCATTGTTATTTTTGGACTGTTTGGCTGCTTTGCTACGTGTCGTGGAAGCCCATGGATGCTCAAACTGGTCCGTGAGGGAGTCGCTGCTAATGTCCTGCTCCACACGCGTCCTGGTCTAATTTGTGTCTTTGTTGTTCTGTTGTTAGTATGCCATGTTCCTGACCCTGGTGTTTCTGGCTGAGCTGGTGGCTGGAGTCTCAGGCTTCATCTTCAGGCATGAGGTGAGGAACTGAACCATTGACTTTTGCTTGTAAAATTAGTCGTGTCAGCTCATGAGCATCTAATTTACATGTTCTGAATTCACCAGATCAAAGCCAAAATTGGGACTGCTTATAGAGGCGCAGTGGATACTTACAATCAAACCGACAGCAAAAGCAACGCAGTCGACACCCTCCAGAGAACGGTATGGTGACGTTACTACAGATTATTTATTAGGTGAAACATCTACTGCCTCCTCTTGAATCTTAAGAAGAGAACAATTATCTTGCATAAATAAATGTCTGTGTTTTCTAGTTGCACTGCTGTGGAATAAACAATTACACTGACTGGGGTAAGACTGACTACTTCAAAGAGAATGGCATCCCTGCTAGCTGTTGTAAAGACAAATGTTCCCCGGAGTCCCTGAAAGACCTCGACAAGGCTGAAAGTGAGGTGTTCACTACGGTGAGTGGGACAACTTACCTGAGAGTGTAGTCCATTTTATTTTTAGGAAACTTTTAAACATTTCTAACATGTATTTATCTTTTTCTGTGCAGGGCTGCTTTTCACTGGTCACCAATGTGTTTGAAGGTAACCTGGGAGTCATTGCAGGGGTCTCATTTGGGATTGCATTCTTCCAGGTGTGTAATCAGCCTAAAATTTGCCTGAAGTTGATGTCTAAGAAAAACTTTACTCACACACATTATTTGGTAGCAATAGAGCTTTGTATTAAAATAGAACAGTTGAATTGACCTCATGGATACGTAACACAAATGCACAACAAAAGCTCATTTTGAATGGATGATTACATCTTTACCATTATTTACTTTCTTTTATGAACACGTGATCGTTACAACCAGCACTGTTTGCGTTTTTGCACAAGCCTCTCCTTCTCTGTGTTTAGCTTCATGTGCTAATAACATCGTGAAGTTGAGTGTGTCGCATTGAAAACGGTTCTGTCAGAAACATGCTCTGTTTTCGGTCTGTCATTGATCGACTGACCGTTTTACAGCTTCTATTCTCTGGTAGATGGTCAACATGCTCAAGCTGCCCCCTTCCATCAGTCCTGAGTTCTTTTAGCTGTTCCTAAAGGAAAACGCTTGCAGAATTTTAGGATGCCTGCAGCCTCTGAAGTGTTTACTCATAAATAACAGCTGTTTCTTTTTTTGAGTGTAACACATTAGCATAATGTTACCCGATAATGATCCGACTGTCCAAAGTCTGTTTGTTGCTTACTAATAGGTGAACACTAAATTATCATTTCACTAATAAACCACTTATTTTTGTTTTTACTGTGGCTGCTGAAGAGTCCTAGCCTGGCATGCTATCCTTTGTGTGAATATATAGTCTGACCATGACCCATAGACAGAGCTCAGACGTTGGACGGGATCTATGGTTATCTTTCAGACTGTCTCTGCATGCTAATGGACAACAAACAATGTGACCTGCTGTGGCTGTCTGTCAACGGGGCAGTCTACCATATGCTGTCGAAGAAGACGCAAATACATCCTTTTTCAAAATAAGACTAAAGTACCTCTATCTGCTCTTGACTCAATGAAAAACCCAAATCTAAATAGTCCAAAGTTGATACCAACGCTGTTTCAAACAAGTCACCTCATCTTAGTTTAAAGCCGGGCAGACACTGTGCGACTTTTTCACTCGCAGCGTTCAGCTTCAGCTCAAACTGTACGACTTCCTCGCAGAGCAGATCTCACGAGTCATGCGCTCACACTGCACGACCCAGTTCTCGCATGCGACCTGACTGCTCACACTGTACGTCTGGTAGCAACACGTCGGCCCTAAAAATGTGCTAAAAATAGCAGTTTTTACTCAACACGTCAGACTTTTTTGTCTTGCCTGTTGTCCTTCGGGAGTGCTGCAGGAGGACACACAGGGATTTTGGGGGGTTGGATGAGGAAAACGAAATAAAGAAAGTGAATCTGTGTTTTGTGATCAGTTTAATTTGACATGAACACGACAAACACGCTTTCTTGACAATCTTTGTGAGTAAAAAAAACGTGTAGAAACAAAAACGAACAGCGTGTGTTATTAGGGAAATGGCGAGCGAGCGGCGTTGATGCAGGATTGCGCGCGCATGCGCCGTGAGCGGTTCTGATACTTTTTTGGATCGTAGCTGCTCGCAGCGCCGCTTCAACAGTGCGATACCCTCACGAGGGACGAGCGAAATATTAAACACACCAGAAGTCCCTGCGACCTCACGACTGCTGATCGGCGGCTGGTCACGTGGTGTTAATCGCCTCTCGTAACCCCCTGTACACTACACGACCGCTCGGCGCAAAACTCGCCCCGATGTCATGGCTTCTCGCACGACTGGAAAATCGGCTCAAAAAAGTGAAAAAGTCGCACAGTGTACGCCCGGCTTTACTCAATCGCCTAATCCCGTTCACCAAACCAATGGAGCGCTGCGATTGGCAAGACATGAGACTAGTCTGGCCTGCTGAAGCTCTAATGAAGCTTGGCGAGACCAATCTGCAGAGCAAAATCTTTTTGCTTCTTCTACGGTCTGTCTAGATTTCTAGGCTAGAAGAGTCCAGAACTAGGAAGAGATTAGTGACCAATGGAGCCATTAAAGACTGGCCATTGTGAAGATTTAATACATGAAATGAACTAAAATGATTTATGTTACAAACATGAAGAAATAATCATGGTATCATTTTTTTTAGCCTGGCCTGAGACACTCTTCCTCTGTTCTACACAGAGAACTAGTCTGGTTACTCACAGGCTGAGGGGCGGGAGTATAGCCAGCTCAAAAATAACCAATCAGAACAAAGACAGAAAAACCGACTGTACCGCGCAACACTGTAGTAGTTTATTTTAGCTGTAGTCAAAAATGGCATCTGGCGATGGCGCAAAGATCTTTTTTAGAAAGGCTTTTAGCTCTTCTACTTGTTGTGGTTTTAAAGACGTCCAAGTCATTTAGAACAGAGGAAAGAGCCGCAGCGAACTCCACTTCAGTCGCCGTGTGTGTGTGTGTGCGTGTGTGTGTGGCACAATTGGCTTGGTTAGAATTCTCAAGGGGCTAGAGTTACTTTAATAGGAGAGTTCCCAGTCCCAGTGCTCTGGTCAGGCTACTCATTTTTATGGATCCTGGATATTAAAAATACTTCTGTATTTCCAGAGTTTGCCAGTAGGCTGTGGGTGAACTTTAGATCATCACTTCAACAATGGTTGCTTCTGAAAGGTTCAGCTTTAGCATCACCAAAAGCCTTTTCTCAGTATTAAACGTATTTCTGCTTTTTCCCTCCTGAGAAACATCAACTAAAGTGATTGGTATTTTGATCATTTGGGATAAATTGTAATCGGGTTTAAAAAAAAAACGCACAAACACCTGATGCTGATTGTTACCCAGTCTCATCAATAACATGACCCAGTACTGAACTGGTGTTAGGTGAATTAAACCATGACAACACTATCATCACTGTCAGGACGTTTTACAGCAGGTTAAAGTTCAACTTTGTTATGCAGACCAAACAGATCGTGGAGCGTGGAAAAATACCTTTTTTTTTTTTCTATTTGTATGAGCTGACATTTAAATGCTTTGTAACTTATCATTTTAAACTGTTTTTTGTAATTGTCAAACTGTGTCCATGTTTTTTCCATATTAATTGAAACTGATTTCCCTCAGGTGATTGGGATTTTCCTGGCCTGCTGCTTGTCTCGCTACATAACCAACAACCAGTATGAGATGGTCTAACAGGTAGTGGCGTTATTGGTTTAACTTCTCCGTTAGGGATTCTGTAGATTCACATTCAAATGCAGATGAGCTGCTTTTGTCACAACCCTTGTGATCTCTGTTTGCAGGTGACTGATGGACAACTCCTGGTGCAAATTAATTTGGGATTTTAACGTTATATATTTGTTAGCTGATATCATTTTTATGGAGCGAACACTCCCGTGACTTCTACTTTTATTCATTCTCACTAGTGGAGTAGAAAAGGGTAATGTTCTAGAGGTTTAAAGGGATGACATCTGCAGAGCTGTTTGACAAAAGAAAAGGGACCCAGTTGAGATTTGTTTCTCAACAGATTAAAATAAAAATTCCATAAGTATTGCTGCCATCATGTAGTCGCCACATTTCTATTTAAATTGTTGATACTTTTGTATTTCATGTCTTTGAGCTGCCTTATTTTGAACTTGGAGAATAAATCCTGTAGAAGTTCTTTAAAAATACTTGTCTTTACATGTGAAACAGCCAGAGCTGACCTAGAGCTCAGCACCTTGGAATCAAGTTGGCGATGGATGAATTATTGTAGAAAAATGAACCTTAGTGACCATGTGGGCCAGTGCTGTTGAAGGCCTGCAGTCATGTGTGCCAAATCCAGCAGCTCTGCCAACTTTGTATTACTGTCTTCAGTGTTTGTGTGTTTTCTTTGTGGATGCATGTATAAAAAAATAAAGATGAAATCCTGTATCTTCAAAAACTAGTAGTCTCTTGTTTAGAGTTCGCCAGGTTACTACTAAATGTCTAATTAACATGAATGAATGATCAATTTATTCAGTCAGTCATCTTAAGATAATGTGTACAATAACATGTCATACAAATAGATACAAATACCATTTCTCACTAACATACATTCCTTTGTATATGGTGTCTATTTGGTATCTCATGACTGAATGGGTTTAGGCAGAAGCAATAGCTTATATAATTGCCTAACCTACTTACAAAATATTTCAATTTCCCGCAATGAACCAACAACCCAAATGAAAATAAAACACAAATCCATCCATCAACATCAAAATAATACTCTTCAAAAATATTTTTACTGATAAGTTTTTTAAGAACTGAAAGAAGTTGCTCATTTTAATTCTATTTTAGCCTCATTCCAAAATTTTACTCCCATTACAGAGAGACATCTACTTTTCATGCCCTTTTTGGCTTTTTGTAGAACAAACATACATACACCTCTTGAATCATATTTACTTTACCTCTTTGCAAAAAACATTAGTATATTTTCTGGCAGAGCTGTTAATTTTACTCTAAACATAAATTGCATTATTTTATAATATAGATCTTCTAATTTCATAATCTGTGATTTTGAAAACAACAGGTCAGTATGAGCATAATTGCTCTTGTTTATAACTCGAATAGATTTATTTTGTATAGATTTTATTTCATGTATACATGTTTTAAAAGTTGAACCCCATATTTCTATACAATATGCCATGTATGGTTGTATTAGTGAACAGTATATTAGACGTAAGGCCTTATGGTTTAGTATGTCCTTCAGCTTATATAATAGACCCAAAGATTTGGCAATTTTTCCTTTTATATAATTTAAATGATGCTTCCAGGATAAGTTAGAGTAAATCACAACACCAAGAAATTTTATTTCAGACACTCTTTCAATTTCAGTATCTGAAATTGTTAATTTCCCATACTCCTGGAGCGTCCCCCACAGGGTGCCCCTGGGGACACGGTCATAAGCCTTCTCCAAATCCACAAAGCACATGTGGATTGGTTGGGCAAACTCCCATGGCCCCTCCATCACCCTTGCAAGGGTATAGAGCTGGTCCACAGTTCCACGGCCAGCACGAAAACCACATTGCTCCTCCTCTATCTGAGATTCAACTATCGATCGGACCCTCCTCTCCAGTACCTTGGAGTAGACCTTTCCAGGGAGGCTGAGGAGTGTGATCCCCCTATAGTTGGAACACACCCTCAGGTCACCCTTCTTAAAGATGGGGACCACCACCCCGGTCTGCCACTCCCTAGGAACTGCCCCCGATGACCACGCAATGTTGTAGAGACGTGTCAACCATGACAGCCCTACAACATCCATAGCCTTGAGATACCCAGGACGAACCTCATCCGCCCCCGGGGCTCCGCCGCTGTGTAGTTGTTTGACTACCTCAGCAACTTCTGCCCCCGAGATCGGACAGTCCATCCCCAGGCCTCCCAGCTCTGGTTCCTCCTCGGAATGCGCATTGGTGGGATTGAGGAGCTCCTCAAAGTATTCCTTCCACCGTCCGACTATAGCCTCAGTTGACGTCAGCAGCTCCCCATCCCCACTGTAAACAGTGTGAGCGAGTTGCTGCCTTCCTCTCCTGAGGCGCCGGACAGTTTGCCAGAACCTCTTTGGAGCCGATTGATAGTCTTTCTCCATGGCCTCACCAAACTCCTCCCACGCCCGAGATTTTGCCTCGGCAACTGCCACTGCTGCACCCCGCTTGGCTATCCGGTACCTGTCTGCTGCCTCCGGAGACCCACAGACCAGCCACGCCCTGTAGGCCTCCTTCTTTAGCCTGACGGCTCCCCGAACCTCTGGTGTCCACCAGCGGGTACGGGGGTTGCCACCACGACTGGCACCGGCCACCTTACGACCACAGCTAGCAACAGCCGCCTCGACAATCGCAGAGTGGAACAAGGCCCACTCGGACTCAATGTCCCCCACTGCTCTCGGGACGTGGTCAAAGCTCTGCCGGAGGTGGGAGTTGAAGACCGTCTTGACAGGTTCTTCTGCCAGGCGTTCCCAGCAGACCCTCACTATGCGTTTGGGTCTGCCAGGTCTACGCGGCATGTTCCCTTGCCATCTGATCCAACTCACCACCAGGTGGTGATCAGTTGACAGCTCCGCCCCTCTCTTCACTCGGGTGTCCAAAACATACGGCCGCAGGTCAGATGATACGACTACAAAATCTATCATCGACCTGTGACCTAGGCTGCCCTGGTACCAAGTGTACCGGTGGGCATCCTTATGTTCGAACATGGTGTTCGTTATGGCCAAACTGCGGCTTGCACAGAAGTCCAATAACAAAACACCGCTCGAGTTCAGATTAGGTGGGCCGTTCCTCCCAATCACACCCCTCCAGGTCAAGCTGTCATTGCCCACGTGAGCATTGAAGTCCCCCAGCAGGGGCACCCTGTGGGGGACGCTCCAGGAGTATGGGGTGGGTGGTTTTCTGTTAAGGGCCATTCAGTCCCTTTACCAGAGGAGCGTGAGTTTGGTCCGCATTGCCGGTAGTAAGTCGGACCTGTTCCCAATGAGGGTTGGACTCCGCCAGGGCTGCCCTTTGTCACCGGTTCTGTTCATCACTTTTATGGACAGAATTTCTAGACGCAGCCGTGGTGTGGAGTGTGTCGAGTTTGGTGGCAGGAGAATCTCGTCTCTGCTTTTTGCGGATGATGTGGTCCTCCTAGCTTCATCCAGCTCTGACCTTCAGCTCTTGCTGGGTAGGTTCGCGGCCGAATGTGAAGCGGCTGGGATGAGGATCAGCACCTCCAAATCTGAGACCATGGTTCTCGACCGGAAAAGGGTGGCTTGCCACCTCCGGGTCGGGGGAGAGGTCCTACCTCAAGTGGAGGAGTTTAAGTATCTCGGGGTCTTGTTCACGAGTGAGGGTAGGAGGGATCGGGAGATCGACAGGCGGATTGGTTCGGCGTCTGCAGTGATGCGGACGCTGAGCCGATCTGTCGTGGGGAAGAGGGAGCTGAGCCAGAAAGCCAGGCTCTCGATTTACCGGTCGATCTACGTCCCAATCCTCACCTATGGTCATGAGCTTTGGGTAATGACCGAAAGAACGAGATCGCGGATACAAGCGGCCGAAATGAGTTTCCTCCGTAGGGTGGCCGGGCTCAGCCTTAGAGATAGGGTGAGGAGCTCGGACATTCGGGAGGGACTCGGAGTAGAACCGCTGCTCCTCCGGATCGAAAGGAGCCAGTTGAGGTGGTTTGGGCATCTGGTCAGGATGCCCCCTGGACGCCTCCCCGGGGAGGTGTTTCGGGCATGTCCTGCCGGCAGAAGGCCCCCGGGTCGACCCAGGACACGTTGGAGAGGTTACATCTCCAATCTGGTCCGGGAACGCCTTGGGGTCCTGCCGGAGGAGCTGGTGGACAAGGCCGGGGAGAGGACGGCCTGGAGCTCCCTAGTTGGGATGCTGCCCCCGCGACCCGGACCCGGATAAGCGGAGGAAGACGACGACGACGAAATTGTTAATTTAAAGTCCCCATTTTTTACCTTCTTATTTCCAAAAATCATAAATTTAGTCTTTTTTATATTCAGTGATAGTTTATTTACATCAAACCAAGATTTGAGGATATTTAACTCTTTTTCGGCCTTCTTTAAAAGTTCTTTTATATCTTTACCTGAACAAACTAAATTTGTATCATCTGCAAACATTATAAATTTGAAAAAATCTGTCACGTTACATATGTCATTTATGTATAAAGTAAATAATACAGGACCTATTACTGACCCTTGTGGAACTCCACAACTTATTTCTCTAAATCCAGATTTTATATCTTTAATTTTTACATACTGTTGTCTGTCTTTTAAGTAACTCTCTATCCAGGACTTCGCTGTACCTCGTAGGCCATAATTTTCCATCTTTTTCAATAATCTCCTGTGGTCAATGGTGTCAAAAGCCTTCTTTAAATCAACAAATATGCTAATAGAGAGTTCTTCGCTTTCACTTGCTTGGGCTATTTCTTCTACCATCTGCATTATCGCATAGGTAGTGGTTCTGTTTTTTCTAAATCCATATTGACTGTCACTTAATAATTTATTTTTAGTAATATATACGTCTAGCTGGTTCACAAATAATTTCTCGAGTATTTTTTAAAATTGTGGAATAATTGCTATTGGCCTATAGTTTTCCATAGAATGCTTATTTCCAGTTTTAAATATTGGGATCACTTTTGTTATCTTCATAGTTTTAGGAAAATGACCTTTATGTAGTGATAGGTTATATATATATATATATATATATATATATATATATATATATATATATATATATATATATATATATATATATATATATATATGTGTGTGTGTGTGTGTGTCAATGGTCTCACAATACAGAATATAACTTCTTTTATAATTCCCATGTCAATTTCATTTATATCTGTGGATTTTTTGTTTTTAAATTTTCTTACTGTATTTACAACATCAGTCTCACTTATCTCATGTAGAAACATTGAGTTGATATTACTATTTATCAGATTATTAAATGTATCTG
The DNA here is from genome assembly GCF_043380555.1 of Nothobranchius furzeri. Classification (NCBI taxonomy): domain Eukaryota; kingdom Metazoa; phylum Chordata; class Actinopteri; order Cyprinodontiformes; family Nothobranchiidae; genus Nothobranchius; species Nothobranchius furzeri. Next base: position 84,975,132 of record NC_091741.1, read on the forward strand.
CATCAGGTGGGACTGCTATCTCATTTGCTAATGAGGGGCAGATGCTTACAAAATATTACAAGTTACAAGATAAGATAAGATAAGAACAACTTTATTTATCCCGAGCATAGACTGTACATACCCGAGGATCCCGAGGGAAATTGTTGTGTCATGTACATGCTCAAAGCAGTAGGAGAGACAAAGGAACAGGTGAAATAGATATAAAATATACGATATATACAGTAAAAATAGTGTACAGTAGTATACAATAGGATAGTGCAAGAGAAACACTCGGATAACTCAACAAATGAAATACATGACTGTATCCCTAATTACACATATGAAGTAAAACTGCAGTTTTATTTTTTTTTAGTATCCTAAACCATGAGCCATGTGATCTCATTAAAACTTATTTAGTTTTAATTTTCAGACAAATTAGCAGAGATGTTTGATAAAGGCTTAGTATTTGTGACCTGCAGACACAATGCAAGTGAAGATGCTCTATTTACACAACATCCCTCAGTGCTTAGCAGAAATCCCAGTTGACTAAACAATCCTCAACCGTCACCAATTACTGAACATGTGCAGAGGCTTCAGGTGTCAGGAAACCTGCTCTAGTTTTCCCTGCATGTGTGCACAGCTTACACTTCTAGCTGTGTAGGCATTGCCATTTGGTTGTCATAACATTCATGTTCACCTTAACTTGTCAAAGTGTCTGATGTTTATAATTTATTGCTCATGCCTGAAGATAACAAATACAATCCTGTTGAAATTCTCACTTTTTGCATCAAAGGGTTAAATAAACATCTCAACTTCTCTGACACAGCTGTGGATTTATTTTAGAGTGACATGATTATGAGGAATGGTAATTAAAATAGCACTACCTTTTAAGCGTCTGTTAGAAAAGAGAAATAAGTACGGCTGTAAGCTAGTGATTAGAGGACCATTGTAAACAAGTCAATGCATTAAAGTAACTTAGCCCACCTAAATAACCTGGTACAGAACCAAAACAGCCACACCTTATTAATTAGTGCAATTGGGAACACCTGAGATCTGCATGGCACGCGCACGTCTTTGCCGCTGACTTCCATAAAGCAGGAAGACGGGTAGGGCGGTGTGCTGGCTCTGTGGCGGAGAACTCAGTCTAAACCCGGTAAGACCTCAGAGTTTCTCTAGAATATCTCAGTTTAACTTGTTTTTATGAGTGAAGAAAAAAGATTTTTAAACTCAAGGGAAGTGGCTTAGTTCTACCAGCAGGTGGCAGAGCTGAGCAACAATCTGCGACAATGAGGGGAAATGAAACTTTTGAACATCTTAGGCCCAACTGTTACTTTAACATCGGCTGGTTAGTAACCTACACACCCCACCAACCTGACGAGCCACTGTTTTTAACAAGCTTCCTTCAGGCTGTAACGGGTTTCTGTAACCAGGCAGCGGCTGATGACGAAAGACTGAACAAATAAGCCTGACTGGCCCCTCTGAGAGGGTTTTGATTGGTCGGTTATGGATCAGATGCTGCAGAGGTCCACCCACAGCCCTCACGCAGCCCAATTGGCTCAATAGAGGGAGACCAGGAGGGCGGACTTTAATGTTCCGGCTTTTTTTCCTGGTATAAAAGCGGGGTTAAGCTCGTAGACAGCCGAGGAAATTCTCACTTTCCTTCCCGGCAGTTGCAGTCCGGTTACTGACAAGATCTTCCAGCCAACAGGTGAACTAGAAGGCCTCCTCAGGTTCTCTGGTGCTACAGGTCAGTCTGCGTTATCTAATTCTGGGTTCTACATTATTAGGGATCAGGTGCAGGAAGTCAAGGTCATAGTTATGCGAGTTGGTGTTTTTGTTTCCACTTAATTCAATGCAGTAAAATATTTTATTTTTATGTATTCCTGAAGTAAATGAAATGTAGGTTTAGTTTTTGTATTGGGAGTGTGCTTGATGGGCATTCAGCCTGTTCTCTGGTGAACTTGCAGATTATTCTGATCTGACTGTTCATTTGTTCATTTTTTCCTACTTGATCAGTCTCCTGCAGCTTTCCTGCACCCTCATGTTTCAATACTTCCTCCTGCAGATCAGTCAACCTCAGCAGCTCAGCCTTAAACCCCACCACTATCTGCCTCCTCAGCACTGTAACCAAGCCAACCTAAAGCCTCCAAGATGATGCAGATCAGCAGCAACTCGGCCAGCAACAAGCACTCGCTCATTAACGTCATGCACCGCTTCATAGCAGCAGCCAACAACATGGACGAGACCATCATGGTGCCCAGCCTGCTGCGAGACTTGCCCCTGGAGGAGCAGGCAGCCAACCAGGTGGAGACCAACAACAACGAGCCATCGTGTGCCAACAAGCAGAGGGACATGTATGAGCACTATCTGCTCCTCAAGTCCATAAAGAACGACATGGAGTGGGGTCTACTGAAAAAGGAGATGAGCAGCGGCGCCAGCTTCCTGGAGATGGCTGTGAAGCAGGAGCAGCAGCAGCAGCCTTTGATGGCGGCAGAGGACAACACCGACCTGGAGCACCAGTTTCATTATCACCTCAGAGGACTGTTTGGAGTTTTGTCCAAGCTCACCATGCGGGCGGACCACCTCACCAACAGATACAAGAGGGAGATCGGAGGTGGAAACTTCATGAGATAGACATCTACCCCTCTCTATCTCTGAACTGATGTTTTTGTAATGTGGACAGTGAACTGATCGGGGCATCCATCCTCTCACTCCTTTACTAGCACTCCTCCCCCTCACCTGAAACCAGTGATGCCTGAACCCGTCGTCCTGACTGTCTGCTTGGTGGAGGTTTGCTGACCTTCAGCCAGACTAAAGCGCAGCTCTGCAGAACTCTTCACATGGTCCTTTCACACTTAAGCTGTCAGAGTTGTTTGAATAAAAGGTTCGTCCGCAGGAGATGTTGAATGCTGGTTATTCTGCCCCTCCTTTTTAAATCGTGATTTCCCAAACGCAGCCCTGATACCTGCTGAATTCCTCACTTGTTGTGCCTTGGCATATTTTATTTTTCTACACCTGCATGCCCTGATCAGCTCACAGTGGCTCATCTGTAAATTTTAAAAACGGATTTTATATTTTAATGCAACTGAAATAAAACTATAAATAACAATTCTGTCCTGGTCTCTGCTGCAATAGGAAAGATGCCAAAGTAGTGAAGCCTCCAGAAAATCTGCTGTAAATGGATCTAAATGAGCTTAATGTGCAGAAATGTAGCACATTTTTAAAACAAAACCACTTTTGTAATAAAAGGAAGAGTGTTTTTGAGGTCATGGCTCTTTACACAAATGTAGCTTTAATGACAGTTGATCCATGCAAATGAGGTGATGAAGCATGGATGTCTGTGCTGCACTGACAAGTTCTTCACTACAGTGCACAATTGGGTCATCTTGGTTAAGCTCCCATACCGACCTACAAAGGGAGCTAATTTTTTTTCTTTTTACTATTATCTGAAAGGGTTAACGAGCTCCAAAATCCACATCTTTGATTCCCTCCTGACACAAAGTTCACTAATCTCAAAGGCTGGAGCTGGTAGCTGCACAATTGTTATAAAATGGCCGTAAAGTCTATCACAGCTAAGATGATAAATCTTAGCATCACACTAGCTCAGAACACAATCTTTACATCCTCAGCAGTCTGGAGAGACTTAAATGACATCAATACAGTTTCTGCAGCTCTCAAATGGAGCCTTAATTTGATGTGTGCTATCCATCAAAGGGGGAAGCCCTCCCCTTAGCAACTGCGCCACCAATCCCATCGTTAAAGCTCCCCTCCTCTGCTGCTCTCAGCCACAGCTGTGACTATAGGCTGTGGTGAGGTGAAGGGCACTGGCAAAGAGGCACAGTAGAACAAACGGGTGTTGCTGCAGTGGGCACTCGGGAGTCAGAGAGTTCACACGGGGGATGGACCAAGAGGCTGCAGCTCTGCTCTGTTCCTACTCACAAAGGACCACTGAGATGGCTTCAAACAAGATGGCTGCACTGGTCAGTGTGCCTCAGCCCACTCAGATTAACTGGGTCAGCTAAACTGCTGACAGCTGGCCCCTCCGGGAGTCTCAGCAGAGATTTTGTTTACAACACTGAGCTGATTTAAATCCTCAAAATACAGCAGACAAATTAAACTCAGCATTTTTCATCAAGCCCCTGGCTGCAGAGGCTGAGCAAACGTTCAGAAGGAAAAGGCCTGACTTATCACCAAACAGCAAAAATTCACCTGTGGTGAAGCTGAGTTGCTAAAAAGCAAAATATTTCCCAAAGCTTAAGAGTTAAAATCTGATAAAACTGTGTTGAAATATAGACGTGGGTAAAGATTCACCCAGAAGACAGGAATACCAGGTCATCTCACGCTGAGAGATGATGGAGGTCTAGCTGTTTTTGTCCAGTCTTTGAAATAACGTTATTTAAAACAGTTTTTATGTATAAGCTAAGATCCGTTGGCCAAGGAGGCCCTCTTGAACTCCAGACGTGCATCAAGATGTGCATCTAATGATCGCTCTAGAAGGTTCAGTGGTTCGTTAGAGACCGTTGACTCACAGATTTTTGGCAAAATTGTAAACAAAGATAGTTCTAGGATGAGTTATAGATCTGAGTGCATGTGGAGACAGTTCCCAGCTACTGACACACCAACCTTTGGATCAGTTTCTGTAAAACCTGCAGTCTTATTTGTGGATGTTTTTGTGTTTACTGATATTGATCAGCTGTGGCAGCTAGCTTTAATTAGACTGACTTCAAAAGGTAATTGTAGATGTAGGTCTACACACACACACACACATACACACACACACACACACACACACACACACACACACACCTCTGAAGAAAGTTGCTACATACTGAGCTGCAGAAAGCCATACATGATATTGGGCAATTTGGTACAGCACAGTTGCCATGGCAACATCACGCCCTAACTTAGCAGAAACAAGACAATCTACGTTTAAACAGCAACTCTATGGCTCCAAACCTTCCTCCTTTAAGCTGTTGTGTTTGGGTTATAGAGCAAAGTGTGCTCTGGACAGTTGCTATGGAAACAATGGCAGCCTACCACGGACAGAAGGGGTACTTCCCAAAAGGTCAAAACCTCATTTTTAACAACACAAAATTGTCTTCTTCTCTGGTTTTAGGCAAATAAAAAATATAAATAACACCTACGTTTGCTACACCTAAATACTTCAACAATAAAACGCCTGTTTCAAGAAACAAGTGGTTACATCTAAACTAATGCCACAGGGCTTGAACCACGACTGATATTCTGTAAGACAGACAGACAGCTTGCACATCCAGGACACACTTGGGTCTTGAGAAACCTGAAAGCAAATGGCTGCAACCTCTGGTTTCACAATGCAGTGAGGCTTGAAAGTTCACCGGGTTTTTGAGAAACTCAACATCTTTAATCGCTAAAAAGCCAAATTTCAGATGTGTGATCATTCAGGAGCAGCTCAGTTGTTGCAAGTGTTCAGGCTGATGTCACAGACAGATTCTGGGACACACGTGGAAGTTGTCTTTAAGTTTCACCCCAACCACCCACCCACCCGTCCGCCTGCCTGCCCGCCAGGCCAGCACGAGGCTGTGTGACTACAAACTTGGCAGGCAAAGGTTCTCTTCCCTGGCATGGCCCTCCTGTTGCTCAACGGCAGTAAAACTCCAGACAACCAGACAGGGCAAAGATTAGGTCGTGTCAACCGTGCACAGGTTAGAGCTGGAAAGAGTCATCTAAAGGTCAACAACTTTAAATAAATATGCTCCTATCTGTAATTACAGCTCCAGCATTTATCTCACTGTCACGCCTGCGTTTGCTCTTATCACGTGGACACCCCTGGTCCAAAACCTTTCTCTGGTAGCTGATTCCTGAGCGAACAGCTGGTGGTACTCACTCTTCTGCTGGCTCTGGAGGCACCTTTCAGTTGGCTGAGAAACATGATAAAAATAATAGAAACTGTAAGACAGTGGCTCACATTGAGCTGAAATTGCACTTTACACTTACAGATAGACCTCGACTTGAGAAGAAATATGATTATAATTTATTTCAATCATTAAAAAAAACAACAATTGTCAACGAAAGCCATTTTAGACACGGTTAAATGAAAATAGGCTAATTAAACTGTAAAAGTAATGTATTCACCAGGCTACACATCACCAGAATGCAATGAAATGTCAGCAGCTTTTTATGGTTGGTTGCTCTATCAACTAGAGCAGTTTAATCTCTAACTAAGCATCATATTTCACTATGGATAATAGTACTCATGATATATCAGAAAGACTAAAATATGAAGGGGTCTCATGAGACTTTTTATGGTTTCTGTTTGTGTTTTGTTTGGTTATTTTCTTTATTTTTATTTGCTCTATTTTTTGTGTCTGAGCCAGTTTTACTTTCGGGTCCCTACACCTCAGGTTTCAGCTTCCTAATCAACAAACCTGTCCAGTCCACTTAGATCATCTTACATGTACTGTTCTTATTTTGGTTTGTTTATGTTCTGTTTTCTGAAAAAGTGAGAGCTCCACGCCAGACTTCTGCTTTTGATCTTCATTATTTCATGGTGTAGTGTTTGCCTTTAGAAAATCTGATATTCAAACTACTAATGAAAACATTTCATTAGCAGCAGTCATGAGAACAAACCATGATCAGTCCTCTTCCCTGCTTACCAGTTTCAGAGGTGCGTGGATCTAGTAGAGGTTTAAAGTGGATGACACGTCTCGGCTAAATGCTGACATCACAGATTTGATGGTTGGGACTGAAACATGTTTGGTTGTGTAATGTGGAGCTGTGGGCAGTAGAGCCACTGTTGCTGGGTGTAGCTGAGACATGTGAAGCCCACATAGCTGTGCACAGCTCAGATACAATGTGCTTCCTTGTGCTGCAGACATAACGTGAACCGGCACTGATGTCATTAGTGTTCGACTTCTCTGACAAGAGCGGCACAGCAGCAGGACACATTCACGGAGACAATAGCTGCTCTTTAGAAGACTGAATGGAAACATCCTTCCTCCAGACTCACATGAAATAATAACAAAGTCTCATCAACAAAATCCTTCAACGAGGGAAGTGCCGTCACATTCTCTTCGTTTTAAGGCTTTACAGGCTAGAAATAAATCAAATCTCACCTCATATACACAAAAACACGCAACCGATTCTACCGTGATACTGTTTGTTGAAAAACAGAACAAAATGGAAGAGCAGGGTGTGAAACCCCAAGTCCACCCCATGACCCAGCAGCTTGTAGAACCTTCTTTAGCAGTTTTTCATCCAACTTTAGTGTTGTCATTGTCATAAAGGAATTTTGGTTGGAATTGAGGTTTGTGGATATTTGTTTCTGCATAGCTCGCTGACCACAGCAATTCAGTCAGGTTAAGGTCAGGGCTTTGGGACCACAGCAACACCTTGATTCTTTTATTTTATAGTGGTTCTGTTGCTGGGATCGTTGTTCTGTGTCACGACCCCGGTTTGTGCAACTTTTAGCTGTCAGACAGATGGGCTGACTTTTGACTAAGTGATACTTTGGTGTCCATGGTCCAGTAGATAACTAGAAGGTCCCCAAACCATCAGCTCTCCGCCACCACGCCGATAGCTGGTTGACCCGTTTGTGATTTCTCCAACCCCTTTGCATTGTGGGTAAGCACTCATGATATTTAGAGGTGAGTAAGCATATCTACGTTGACCCAATCTGTCCACAGGACAAAGTTCCAGAAGTCCTGGGATTCACTCCGATTTACAAACCTACGTTAAGTTCTTTTTACAGAGAGGTTTTTGTTTTCTTGCAACTCCTCCAAGCAACCAATCACTGCATTTGTTTTTCAAACGTTATTGCCACCCAACCCTCTATCAGGCCTGTGGAGTCTGAGATGCAGTTATCATATCTCTACAGTTTCTGAGCGTTGCAGTTTGACGTAGAGTTGGTTTGCATGGATGTCTACTTCTACTTAGTCGATGTCTTATGTTTGCTTTTCATTTGTGAATCTTTCTGTCTGTCTCTATAGATTATTTGGAAATGACTAGCTACTTATACACATCCTCTGTGACATTGTTTTTACACACACCTGCATGCTCCAGACCAGCAAACTGACCAAACACTTGCTTTTATTAAGGTAAAGATGCAAAGAGACTTGGTGTCATGTGCAACAACTCAAAATGTAAACAGATTTGTTCAGCCTGTGCAGATAACTGGGTTTGTCGGATATGTGTTGGCTGGCCACAGAAACAAACACTCTAAACAAGGTGACCATCTTAACGTGGTCAGATGTCAACACTTGTTTTTATTTTTATTTTTTTCTTGTATTTGCCCTAATGTTTTATTTACTGCTGGAGCATTACAAGTCAGGAAGGCTCTGGATTAAACCTCATTAAATGTCCTCAAAATTCAGCTAAAATACATTCAACACCAGTGCTGAGCAGGGCATGAACTTCAAACACCACAGAACACATTCATCTAAATATTGTTGATCATAACTAAGAGATCTGAGCTGGTTGGGTGTGCTGAAATACTCGTGAAAACAAGCCAGACACATTAAAACCGTTGTTACTGGATCCTACACATTGAAAGCAACAGGGAAAGCAGGTTTGGCCAATCAGTGGGGTCAAATTCCCTCCATGAAGATGTGAGAGACGATTAAGTCAAACAGAAAACAACCATGGTGTTCTACTAGCTTCTGGACCATGAGGTGGACTGTGTTTCTACACCCGTTTTTCCATTTTGGTGTTGTTTTTGTTTAAGAGAGGAGCTTTTTTCACAGAAGTAGAAAAATAAAACTTCTTTGTTATTATTATGGTTCGGTTAATGAGGGACTATTGAACTTTGAAATGCCCATCATTACATAATGACCAAGTATATTTAGCATCAATCAATAGCTAATGTTTGTTTTAGCTGGATTTCGTAGAAATCACTATCTGTGTACAGCAGTAAAAGCAATGGTCTCATAGTTCCTCATAGGTAAATATACCTGTTTTTGTGGTTGGTTCACAACAGTTTGTAGTCACGATGTGTCTCTTTGAAAACCTTTTGTTGATTAGCCTTCGCTAGGTTTATTTTATGTTGTTTCATGGTCATTTGTTTTGTGTCTGAGATAGTTGACGGTCATAATGTGGACATGATGGATCTTTGAGTTCCTTTAGATTTTCTTTGTAGTTATTAATCTGCCAGCAGAGTCCTTTTTGTCAATTTACAGTCATTTTGGTGAAATCCTGCAGGATTTATTCGTCACACATACTAGGGACCAGAGTGATGATGATGATGATGAAGAAGCAGCAACTTTTTATATAGCGCCTCTCAAAATTAAAATCACAAGGCACTTCACCAAAATAAAAAATCCATCCATCCATCCGTTTTCATCCGCTTATCCGGAGTCGGGTCGCGGGGGCAGTAGCCTAAGGCGAGAGGCCCAGACTTCTCTCTCCCCAGCCACTTGGGCCAGCTCCTCCGGGGGAATCCCAAGGCATTCCCTGGCCAGCTGAGAGACATAGGGGTCTACCTTTAGGTCTCCTCCCAGTTGGACGTGCCCGGAAAACCTCACCGGGGAGGCGTCCAGGATGGATCCTGACCAGGGGTAGATTTGTTCCCCTGGGATGTTTAGCAGTATTTATTGGGCGGTTGTACTAGTTCAGAGAAGCTTTCAGCTGAATGTTGTGTGACATTGGACCAAGGCCTTTGTAGAAGACTGTAACTGTGCGTGTCTAGTTTCAGATGAGAGGTGTGATCCAGTATTTCAGTTTTAGCTCTTTGTCTTGGCAGCGAGCACATGCAGCAGCTGTGCAACGAGGAACACCATGTTCCTCATTACAATGATGGAGGATTTCCCACTGAAATACAGGCAGATAGGGCAGGAACCCACGCTTGTGTTTGCTTCTACATCAACACGAGGCAACTCTGATATGTGAGAAGGAAATAAAATGATCTTTACAAAACTATGAAAGTTACTTTACTTTTCCAAAGACTGCTGCCAGCCTCTAGCAGAGGCACACATGCAAACTGAAGATATTACTTCTCGTTTTTGGTGCCTCATTACAACCAACATCCTGTCACTGTTTGCAGAGCTTATAGGAGGAAGAGCTGAGAAGGTTATGTAAGGGGAAAGAGGGAGGGCGTGGAGTCCAGCTGGAGCTGCTTACATCCTGACACAGCGTATCTCTGAAAGGAACAATCCTCTCTGCTCAGGCTCAGGCACACACTCCAAACTCAGCTGCTGTAACTTATTTGGGTCAATACAATGTTGTACCATTGGCTTTAAAGACATTTGTCATCCCTACGCCACAGATTAGATGTTTCTTGGAGCTGAAAGTCCGTATGAACAGAAATCCGTCACATGTAAGAAGCTAAGAATCTTACCTGCCAAAATGTTTTTCAGTTTAACAAATAAGATCTGTTATTTTAGGCATTTAGACACTGTTCAAAAGCTGTTATAACACCATGGAATAGATATTTATATCTTAATATCTAACATTTATACAACTATGGTTATAGTCAGTCATTTAGAGAGCTAACTGGGCAAAGAAAGCCTTATGGGACTGGTGTGTTGAGGCCAGTGTTCCTTACTTTACTCTAATTATCAGATAATTAGCTGATAACAATCAGGGTCTTCCATCCAGCCTGAGAGCAGAGTTCTCCACAGGTCAATGTTCCTTTCTTTCTCTGCCCGGCTGCAGAATCTAATCGGCTTCAGATGAGAACGGGAGGCTGGCACAGCCGTCCCTGAGGGAACAGGAGGGTTCTGTTAGCAGAGCTACTGGAAACCCCTGCAGCTCCCAGAAAACGCCACTATCAGATGTCCAGCATCGCCACGTCAGCCTCTAATGTCCTCCGATGTCCTCCGAGTGAAGCTTTCAGCGATAGAGTGTTCTGTTGTCAGGAGAGAAACAACTTGACCAGAGATAAGACGTGGAACAAAAAACAGAAAGGTGTTTGTTTTGTTTCTGGGATACGGCGAACATTTAATTCATTTACTGAACAGGCTGATAAGATGTTCAATGTTTTCTCTCTTTAGTCAGCCTCATTTTGATTTGATGTCGTATCGGTTCACGTTCAGTTTGAAATTTTAAGTTAAATAACGCAGATTAATTAGGTTTTTAAAATTATATTAATATCTGTTTGTAATATTTGTTGTTTCAGATAAAAAACATTTGTTATTGTTACGTCCCCGACAGGAGATGTTAAAATGTGAAGGAGGGGGCAACATAAGAAATGTGATAGTGGAGTTAAAATGGGTTTAATTGTTATAAAAGGTTCTAAAAACAAGTGCAAACAGATGGAAAGCATTATTAAAATAATGCAAAACAAATTTCACTATAAGGTTAACAGTTAAAAGACAACTTATCAACTATATAAAACACCTGGTTAAAACTTTATTAAAAGATTGACCTAAACTGAAGGCGTTTTAAAAACACAACGAAGTTGATAAAAGTCTAAAAACTAAATCCGAGTTAACCTTAAAACAGAGTCAACTAAGTTGACATCAACCAAAGATCCATGTGGATCACTGAGAGGTTTTTCCTTTAAACTCCTCAACTCAGAGTTGAAACTTTAAAAGTTAAAACTCATCACAAACAAAGAGTATAAAAACAAACCGAGGCCTGGAGGACAGCAGATCCCCTGCACTGCTGCCTCCCAGACTGCTGAAGGCACAGCCTTTTTATCCCAGGTGTGGGTCACCAGCAGGATTCAGATCAGCTGTGCTCCTCAGCAGCCTGGAAGAGAGGAGGAGGAGGGGCGATGTCCGGCTGATCACCAGGGCTGGGTGATCCTGGCTCCTGCATCCCACTGGCCAGGCTGGCAGCCATAACAGTTATCAGATAATCATCTTAAGTTATTTAATGCTACTTTCACTTTACAATAAAGTTTGATTTTAGCTTAATCTACATTTTCATAATACATGATTATTGTGTCAGAGGTTAACTTGTAGAAGCATTCTTATTATTATATTATTTAAAATATTTCATATTCTTGTTGTATAAAAAGTTATAACTGCAATTTCTCATAATATAAAAGATCGGGTTTTTCTATATTTGGATTTGTTCTCAGCTTCTTTTACTCTGAATTTGATGAAATCCCTAATATCATGATTTTCTGAAAGTTTCTTTGTGAACCACACTTTTTCTGTAAGTTGATGTTTTTCATTTATAAATGATCAGATTTTTAATCGTGATCCACATTGATGATTAACAGAAATGTGTTTTTGCTTTTGTAGCATTTGTTCCATTGCACACTTATTTTCAGGTTTGCTCTAGAAATCCATTTTGAATTTCCTTCTGATTACACTACATTATTAAAGAGCAAGTCACCCCTTACAAGAAGTGTACTCCACTCCCACTTCATGTTTGAAAAATGCAACAAATGCTGTTGCCTAGCAGACCAAGAGGGTGGAGCCACTAACAAATACACACACTCACGACATTGTGACATCATAATGTACCAGTTTACATCATAGCATACCTCTTAGCCAATAGCGGTGACAGATTTAAATTCAAATGCAGTGAAGAGTTTTTACCTGACAACGGCACAACACTGACAGTTTCAGGCAGAATATTTAAATTTTAACTAAAATGCAATAAAGTGCAAAACTATTGACTACACGTGTCTGCAGCACGATTAGACACGCATTTATATAGTTTATCAGAAAAAAATAGTTGATTTGGGGGTGACTTGCGCTTTAATGTACACTCACTGGCCACTTTAATGGGCACACCTGTCCAACTGCTCGTTAACACAAGTTCCTAATCAGCCAATGACATGGTGGCAACTCAATGCATTTAGGCATGTTGACTTGGTCAAGACCATCCACTGCAGTTCAAACTTGTTACAACCAAGGTATGCAGAAGAGCATCTCTGAACACACAACACGTACAACCTTGAGGCAGATGGGCTACAGCAGCAGAAGACCACACCGGGTGCCACTCCTGTCAGCTAAGAACAGGAAACTGAGGCAACAATTCACACAGGCTCACCTAAATTGGACAATAGAAGATTGGAAAATGTTGTCTGGTCTGATGAGTGTCCACTTCTGCTGCAACTTTTGGATGGTGGGGTCAGAATTTGGCGTCAATAACATGAAAGCATGGATCCATCCTGCCTTGTATCAAAGGATCAGGCTGGTGGTGGTGGTGTAATGGTGTGGGGGACATTTTTTGGCACACTTTGGGCTCCTTATTACTAATTGGTCATTGTTGCAACGCCACAGCCTACTCGAGTATTGCTGACCATGTCCATCCCTTCATGACCACAATGTACCCATCTTCTGAAGGCCACTTAAAGCACCATGTCATAAAGCTGGAATCATCTCGGACTGGTTTACTGAACATAACAATGAGATCACTTTACTCAAATGGCCTCTAGTCACCTGATCTCTATCCAATAGAGCATCTTTGGGATGTGGTGGAACAGAAGATTTGCATAATGGATGTGCAGCCGATAAATCTGCAGCAACTGCATGATGCTATCATGTCAATGTGGACCCAAATCTCTGAGGACTATTTCCAGAACTTTGTTGAAGCTATGCCACTAAGGATTAAAGGTAGTTCTGAAGGCAAAGTGGGTCCAACCCGGTACTAACAAGGTATACCTAATAAACTGGCCAGCAATTGTATATTTTAATGACAACATTGTGTTTTACTTTAAATGCTCAGCCTTTGACAAGTAAACGTTTATTATCAGTCTTTAGAAGCTAAAACTCCTGACTAGGTTTGTACCAGATTTGTCTGGAGTGTGCATGTGACCGTGTTTGCAGGTGCACGTGCAGGCTGCCTGGCTGAAGAGACAAATCTTCTGAACAAGGTTTTTGCAACACTGAGGCAACACATGACAGCATTCATTTTGCCCTGATGTTATATTTAGAGCTGCAGGGTTGTAAGTCATGTAGGCTCTGGATTAAACACCATCAGATGTCCTCAAATAGCTCAGACAAAAGATATTCTACAGTGCTGAGCAGGACGGTGGCCTCGGTGAACTGCAGAGCACTTTCATGTAAAAATATGGCCGAATATGACTAAAGAATCAGCAGGTTGGAGGCCAGGAGCAGTAAAACGGTTATTCTTTATTTTTTAACACTGAAAGCTACACTGAACGCTGATTTTAGAGGAAACTTCAAGGCAGAAATAAGAAAAAAAGGAAGCATCTAGACTTGCATGCAGGGTGAGCAGGACAGGACTTCCCCTCTCTGTTCAGGTTTTTGTCTCTTACATAACCTGATCTAAATGTCGTTAACAGGAAACAAACATCCTGGGTGAACTCCTTCAACTCAGGGTGGTTTTCTCGAATTAAACAGCCTCAGAGTGAGTGGGAATCAGCTGAGAGCTCCATAGACAGCTTTATCTTTTATCTCCCTGTTTGTCAGCAGGTCTGAATAACGACTTAACAAATTTACCTTTTTTTACCCTTGTCTGATCAAAACTGTAAACTGGGAAGAAAACACGTCTGTGACTTAGAGGTTATTGAACTTGTTTTTGACATTTTAAAGTTCAAGCTGATTTGTTAAATCCTCTTTAAGAATATAAAACAGCTCATGGAGACGTGTTTCCCTCTGATTTCATCTACCTGATAGTATTTATTTAAGTTGTTTCTGTTCCGGTTCTGTCCTCTCTGCACTTGTTTCTTCTGAGTGACCATATAAGAACAAACGCTCTGAACTTTCTTCTGTGTTTCATGAGGGCCTTGTGCAGACTTGCCCTTGTTTTTGTCCAATCAGGCTCCACCGCCCCACCGCCATGGGCCAATGAGTGGGGAGGAACGGCAGGGGCTTGGTGAGAAGGGCGTATCTGAGGGGCCCAGTTACATGTGGTAAGGAACCATATTTACTCGAGTCCAGCTGTACTTCCAACAATCTCATGAAACACGATCAGCATGATCACTTCAGTCAGGACAGCTGATGTTTACAACCTATGAAGCCAGAAAGTTTAAAAATGATCCAAAATGGAGGTTTTTAGCCAGAACTTTGAAGTGTTTTTGGGTTTTTGAGATTTTGTTGTGTGTTTGTACACAAAACTTATCAAGAGCATCAGAGCAGAGTGAACCTTTAGCTGATAGCGGCTGGTCGCAGGCCTCGGTGAACTGCAGTAACCTCGCTGGGTCTGACTGGAGTCGGGACCATCTGTACCAGGAGGCCCTGCTGGGGCTGCGTCTGCCATCTCAATACAAACACGTGGACGCTCCCCATTCCCACAGGGACAACACACACAGGGACACATATGCCTCATGGAAAACATTGGATTTTGATCCTTTAATGTTTAAATAAACCAGTAACTTGCTGTTCTGAGCTTAATCTAATGTGATCTAAAGACTTAAGTCCATTTAAAGCTGCTCCTGCATGTGTGACGGGTACAAATGTAGAATTAATTTTGTGTAGACTTCAGGTTTTAAGGTGTTTCGTCATCAGGGGCTGACTTTTTCAACAGGATCAGCTGCCCTGCAGCCAAAACCTACATATTAATTATGAAAAGGATAAACTGAAGTAGAGGCTAAAAATTCAGACCCAGGATGCTCTCAGAGCCTTGATGGAGATAGTCTCAGTTATATAACAAGTTCATGTTACGAGCTGAGCTCTGAATGGCTTCTGTCTGCCAATGAAGTCATGACTGACTGTTAAATTCATGAAAACTGAAATTCAGCTATCAGCTTTAGTGCAGATGGACCTGCTGTGGTTGGTTCCCTCTAGTGGATAAAGTCAAGTCAAACCACACCGAAACCTTCTGTCCTGATTCAAATAAAAGCCTGATCCCCTGTGTTCATTACAGATGCTAGAGTTGATATTCACTTCATGACTTGACTCCTCTTTTAAATAAAATATACATTTGTTTTAGTGGCAAACACACAAAAACAAACGGAAGACACAACCCAAATGCGTGAGCAAGTGAACTAGTGCATATATGATGCTGACTGATTGCAGCACAAAGTACTGCAGTACAAATGACTATAAAGAGTGTATTGCTCTACAGGTGCAGGTTAGAAGGAATAAGAATGACGGTTAGAAAATAGAAATATCAAAATTCCTGTTCACCATGAAATAAATCAACTCTGATGAATAAATGGGGGGAAAAATGTAAAATGTCCTTGTTTGTTTTGTGTTTTGAACACCAGATTGTGTTATGTGACTGTTTTTATCCACCTGTTTCATAACTAACCAGATTACAGCAGAGGTCTCAGAAAGAGAACATACGTGATGTTTTTTACCCACGTTGGGCCAATTAAAATACATCTATCCAAACGTATGTTCATGTAAACTCGAAACAATGTTAAATAAATCATGAATTAGCTGCAAAACATGGTGAATTTTTTTTAAACCATGTTATAATAACTATAACTGAATAAATAACATTACCTGGCTGTAAATGTGAGTCACAGCTCATCCTTAAAACAGGGCAGCAGTAACAAAGGCCAACACAGTATTCTCTCAGGAGTGATCATTTTGGTTTAATAATTAGCTGAAGGTATCCACCAGCAGTCAGTCAAACCAAAACAAGAATACAGCGCTCAGGAAAATAAGTTTCAGTGTTTGAATGAACATCTAAGAGGACGTTTGTGTTTTTTCTTTTGCTGAAAGCTAATTTTTGAGTCCAAAAAGGGTCAAAGAACTCAAACTGAGAAGTAGAAATCATGTCATCATAACAAAACCACAACCCTGCTTCTGATTTCTGTTCAGCTTGTTTTTATGAAGAGAAAAACAACTTTTCAGTAGAAGCTGCAGCAAAACAAGACACTGTGCTGAAAAGGGAAGAAATCCTTAAAATAAAGGCTGTAAAAGAACACCTGATGATAAAATGAAACAATGTGGAAACACAAAGAGATAAAATCTATGGAACACAACCATGTTTTAATCTGCTTGATCTCATAAAAGAATTTAAAAAAATCTGTCATGTTCCCTCAGTGGAGCTGAACTATAAGTCTCTCTTTACACCGCTAGTCTCTTAAATATCTTTATGATGTCAAAGCAAAACTTCATTGATTGTCAACACAAAATCTATCTTAGCACCAGTACAATAAAACTGTACTTCAGCTTTTTCTGAAATACTGGTTTTGAACAAGGGTGTTTGTGTGTGTGTGTGTGTGTGTGTGTGTGTGTGTGTGTGTGGTGATCTCAGAATAAAGGGATCCTAGTTAGTACATTTTAGGATGAAGCACCAACCATAGAGAGCATTCTTCTTAGATAAGGTTGTCAGATACACAAGAGGTCAAATATATTAATGACTATTAAATTAAGCACAACAAACAGTGTGAATTAAACACTGCAACACAACACACTCTGGGATCTGAAACAGTTCATGGGGAGGGACGTGGCTGCGCTTTGGATAGTGTCTCGGTGCCTCTGGACTCCAGAGACGTTACAGCTTAGCTCAGAGATATCCACATGATTCTGTAACAGTCGGTGAGGAGTGAAGAACACAACAGTCTGTCTGGTCCTGTAAACAAACTCAATGTCAAGGTCCAAAATGACTTTTCATCCTGCGAGCAGGGACTGGGACTTCTTAGTTCTGCTCAGAATTACTTAGTGAAATGTGGAAGAAGTGACAAAACTACAGTAAGATATTAAATGTGTTGGATGGTGAATATGTGCCATTATCTCATCACTGCAGGTCTCTAGTTCTCTGAGGTCCAGTGGCCTCCCTGACATGAGCATCGTAGCTTTACCGAGATAAAATCTCAGGTCATCTCCATCGCTGCTTCCTTCAGGAAATAATCATCCACTCATTGCCCCAAGAACATTCTCTCATAGGACCAAATGTTTTTACCCTGATGGCAAGATTCACGTATACACGACCATGTACGTACACAATCAATAAAAAAGTTCCTTATGTATTCAAATATACCTATAGAGGAGAACCTGAAAGCTGCTTCCTGATCACCCTGTGCATGTCTCACGTTTGAGGTCAAAGGTGGAGTGTCAGGTCTTAAGTGTAGCTGGAGTTAATCCCATGACCCTCATTACGTCGGACGGAGAAGATGACAGACCTCAGGCTGAACCATGGAGGGAAAGAGTGAGCAAGAGGCTACCGGCAGCGGGACTTCCCTGTGGGTGTCCGTTTCTCTTCCTCTTCCTCTTCATCGTCTTCTAGGATGTGAATCGTGGAGCCCAGTAGTCTCTGGAGCTCTGGTACACAACCAACAAGTTCCACAAGTCCCTCTTCTTCTTCCTCCTCCTCCTCTTCCTCTTCATTTTTGCCTCTCCGTGGAGAAGCTGACGCAGAGTTCACCTGGCTGAGTGAAACCTGCTTCCAGAGCTCAGCAGGAGACAGACTCACCACCTCAAACTGTGGATAACGAGCCCGGAAGATCCGCGCCGACATCTTCAGACGCTTCAGCACGTCTGACAAGAGGAACCAGTTACAGAATCTGCAACAGACAAAAGCCACACTTTACTACAAATAAAGTACAGAACATGAAGTAAACAACAACAACAACAACGAAAAAGCTATTTTAGGATTTAAACTGTTTAAACTGGATAAAAACAGGAAAATAAAGCACTCAGATGAAGAGGAAGAGGAAAGCCTTCATGCATGTTCTGTTCAGCTCTGGTAACTCACCCTTGTGTTAACGACACCTGAACATGGTAACAGGGTAAAAGTGGCTCGGAGGAGAACTCAAACAGAAGGCTGTCTTTGTCCAAGTCCTGCCCAGTCTTCCCCGTGTTGTCCTCATCCAGCTCCTGGTTCTCCTTAGACAGCAGGAAGTCCCAGCATGCCTCCTGCTCCGTCTCTGAGGAACGGAGGAAGCTGAGGTCAGTGGAATGACAGCAGACACACTCACAGCCTAAAACACACTCTAGTGGCCGGTTTACTCACAAACTTCAAACTGAGATTAAACATGCTCATTTGTGCGGTTGCAAAAGTGTCTGACCAACAAAATTACAACTTCACACAAAACTAAAACTCACACAGCTGCATCCTGTACTGTACTAACACACACTGCCTGACCTAAACAAAAGTTCACACACACTAACATTTCGTTGGACCACTTTTAGCTTTGATTAAGGCACGCATTCACTGTGGCATTGTTTTGATGATCTTCTGCAATGTCACCAGATTTATTTCCATCTAGTGTTAAATTAATGTTTCAACAAGATCTTGCATTGATGACGGTGGAGTCTGACCGCGGCACAAAGCCTTCTCCAGCACATTATTAAACATAGCCCTGAGTTCTACTGTTGTTTTTGTTTTATTTGATGTCACCAAACTTTTAAATCATGGAGGATCATGATCATTCAGGATTTTTTTCAGCCACGTTTCTTCCTCAAACACAACTGGACATTTCTTAATACAACTTAATACAACTTTAGTCGTTTCTGCTATCTCCTTACATGTGTTGTCTGCTTGATGCATGCCAACGATCTGACCCTATATTTAACATCTTTTCCACGACCACCAGATGTGTCTTTCCACATGGTTGTTTATGAAACAAGAACAAACTCATTGCAACAGTTGGGGATAAATAACTTGTTACCAGCTGAGAGATCATCACCCATGCAGTAATTATCCAATAGGAGGCGTGTACGTATTTGCTTAGTTAAATCCAGGAGGTAACTTTGTTGTTGACCAGGCAGTGTATGTGACTGTTAGTTTTAGTTCTTACATCACTTGAAGGGAAAATACAGGTGAAACTGCAAAACTTGGAATATGGTGCAAAAGTCCTTTTGTTTCAATAATTCATCTTAGACTGGAAGACCATCTAAAGCAGGGCTATTCAATTCTGGGCCTTGAGGGCTGGTATCTAGCATGTTTTATTTTTAACATGACTGATTTCAGTCAGCAGGTGATTAACAGGCTTCTGCAGAGCCTGATGTGCTGCTGCACAGGGGATTCAACCACTGAATCTAGTGCGTTGGAGCAGGGAGACCACTAAAATGTGCTGGATACCAGCACTCGAGGCCCTGAATTGAATAGCCCTAATCTAAAAGCTCAGTAACCCTTTGCAGGTGTTCAGGATTCATTAGTTGATTAGAGTGTAACACTTAGAGTCTAGAATATTGAACCTTTCACAATGTTTTAGTTGTCTGAGATTTTGAATGTGGGGTTTTCATCAGCTGTAATCATCACAATTATAACAAATAAAGGCTGAAATAGCTGGCTTTGCATGGAGTGAGTCCATCTCATTTATTAGTTTCAACTTTTAAGTTGAATTACTGAAATATATGAACCTTTACACCATATTCTAATTTTTCCAGGTTCACGTGTAATCCTTTAGGATGTTTGTTTCTCTTTTTCTCCAGTTTTGCTGTCATTTTGGAGATCATCTCAAGTCCCAAAACTTAGTGACACACAAAGGGGCCGCGAGCCCAAGTTAGGAACAACTGGTTTAAAAGCAACAAACTACATGCAGAAATATTTATGAGAAGCCAAATATTTTTGTGATGATTGGCTGGTTTTATGAACTCTGACAACATTTAAAGAGTTCAAGGAGAAACTATCTTTTTCAGAATGAATATTTAAATACGACCAGAACAATCACTTGATAAATAAGCTTTTGACCTCTTTATCATATAAGATTCCCTTGTTGAACAGCCTCTAATAAATTATTATTGGTTTAGTATTTGTTGCTATCTTCATTCTAAAAATATCAGTCCACTTTCTACCTCCTGCCAACACCTATAACCCTGTCCTCTCTCTGCAGGGCGACTGGCTCCTTGTGGCTGTTTACTACACAGAACGGATGTTAAATCTCAAAGCTTAGAGAGCCTCCCCATCTCAGTGGCCAGACATGAGCCCTGCAACAAGCCTTAATGTGTCTGCCTCAAGGACAGCAGAGGAATGAGGGTTCAGCCACTTTTCCCTCTCGCCACTACTAGAAATGAAAATGCAATTTTAATTTGATCTACGAGAAGAAAAATTGCAGAATCCAGCAGAGGGGTGGGGTTCTTACCAAACAAAGAGCTGCTGTAGAAATCCCAGGGTAAAGCAGGATCTGGTTCACTTCGGCCTTCCAGGTCTGTAAAATATTCTGGAAATGAAAGATTTCATGTCATGTTTTCATGGCTGCGAAGGGTTGCAGGTTAGAATCATTGAGGACAGGATTTAATAATAAATGTAATTTTCTTCTGAAGAACAGGAAACCTTATGAATAAACAAATGAATGATGAATAAAGACAACTTTTACAATGGCGAGGACAACAGCATCCCTTTAAAGAGGTGTGTGATAAATAAGAACCTTTCCCAACAAGCAGCAGAGTTTGTTCAGCCGTTGTTGAAGGTTCTGATGTGAACCGTTTAGTTTTGTGCCTCGTGAATATGAGTTGAGAAAATTTAGCAGTGAAAGAAATGGATTTATAAATGATTTGGATCCCAACCTGGGTTTAAGTCCCATCACCTTCACCTGGACCATCAAAACACACCCAACAGCACAGCTGTCTACAGGACAGGTGTGTAAAAGATCCCATCTAGATTCTAGATATAAGTTATAGGTTAAAGGTGGTGAAATAATAATTTATTAGCTTTCAGAGTGTAATAACTTTCTATATTTCTAATAAAAAGTCTTTGTAATTCTGGCATTATTTTATCTCGGGAGCATCAGCCTGAAACTCCTGAGATGAACAAACAAGACAGCTTGGTTTTGTTGTTTTAGATAGAACATATTACTCATCAATCATAAATCACCTCATCAGTAACACATTTGCTGGGCCAATTCGGTTCCTTCTTCAGCTTTTAGCTGGTGGAAAACCAAACAGCGGTTACCGTCAGACTCTGAAGGGACGAATACAGATTTAGCAGCGTAGTCCTCACACATGCTTTTCATTGTTCCCTGTTCCAAATGAGACGTGAGCCACGGTTTACTAATGTGTTGACGCGCTGCTTGATGGGGGTCGCACGGTTGGCAAATGTATGTTTACCGTAAATCCTCTAATACAGGCCCAGGTCTGTATTTGACTCAAGCTCCAGGCCTTTATTGGAAGGAGGACCAGAATTAGAGGCAGGCCTCAATTTCTATTTGAGCAAAATGAACTAATGGTTCGCTGGAGTTTTTGACAATTAAAATTGTGCCCACATTTTCAAAGTTAAACACATTTCTTTTAACAACGGTAGTTTCTGCTTCAGCCCTCTCCCCCCTCCCCCTGCGCAGCGGCCGCAAACTCACTGATGCACCTGCAGCTTCTCGGAGTTCCTGCTGCTCTAAACATTAAAATAATTATTTCATTTTCTGTTCCTCACTTCTGATGACCTTCAATGGTGTCTGTTTGTTGCAACAGCAGGTACAAAAACTAACTTGTTTTTATTTGACTATTTTTCTGTCCTGTCTGTTTATTATCTTCCTGCATCTCCTCTCAATCCTAAAGAAAAACTTCTACCTGGCTTCATATATATTCACCTTATGAGTTACCTTTGAACTGCAGTTCTAAAAGATCTACCGACCGCAAAAACGGCGGAGTGCTCGCCGGCCACATCAGTTAGGTGCATCACAGAGGACAAAACAGGTGATGCGCCCCGATCCACAGCAGCGAAAAGCATCAGGCACAAATAAAAGACAGAACACATAAAAGGAAATGAGCCGACATGAACGATCGCGTGTTAAATTAGTTTTTGAGGTGGCGACACCTGATTTGATAATGTTACTGTGGCCGTGCTCAGGACGCAGATGTCTGGAGCGCGTCAACAATCAGAGCTTTGCATGCGCAAGCTGGTTAAGGTTAGGATGGGGGTGAGGGGAAGGTTAAATTGCAAGAGGGAAAAGGTCACAATTTGGTCAATGTCCGTTTTACGGTGGGTGTCGGTACCGACGCTCTGGCACCGTGCGTTGCCTCCCGACGCGCAGGAGCTCGTCACCTGCTGACAGCAGGCTGCTGTCTTTTCCGTGGACTGCATCTTGCCGGTCATTATCACGTGACAGCGACTAGTCGATGATAGGCATAAAAAGTCACTATAGAGCGGTGAAGTTGACTAGTGACTAGTTCATACAACCCCTGCTACAGCCGAGTGTTCTGCAGCATAATCAGCACGTTTTCTTTGAACTTGATATCAAATTTTCGCCTCCTCTTCGTCTCCGCATGGTTAAAGTTACCCTCGCGGTCTATCACTGGCAAATCAAAAGTGAGACGGATGACACAACCGCGCCCCGTACTTGCTTGTTACCACATTCCACCCGGCCACAATAAAAAACCGGCCATTATTCACCTCCGCCGACTCCGACACCGGCCAAAATATGATAACCGGCAGTTAATTGAATACAGGCTAATATTAGAGAATTTACAGTATTTATTTTATGCCTCCTTTCAACTAGCTTGATGAAAGCGCTTAGGCTGTGTCATTTATTATGACTAAAGTGCTGATGATGTAGAGATGCCATCAAGTGTTGGTGCCGTTTGTCCAGGAAACGGAACAGAAGCAGGAAGTACCTGTGAGGAAGGTCTTCATGCTCGGGCTGTGAGCTAGTTTGATGGGTGTGTGTCCCGAGTAAGTGGCCAGTGTTGGATCAGCGCCGTGATTTAGAAGCAGCCAGACGATCGGCAAGTTATCGCTCGCTACTGCATCATGAAGGGGCCTGAGGATGGAAGAAACATAAGATTGCATAAGAAATCACATAACTGACATTAATAAATCACTGAAAGATCGTCTGGTTCTATGATGACATGCAAGTAGAACTGACAGCAGCTTTTTATCATAGATACCTCAAAGGAGCTTCCAGGAATAAGGATTAGGAAGCTGCAGCCACATGACGAGTCATTTAAACCAACTCAAATCATCATTGTACTTCATAAATCCTCACCGTGTTCCATCCTGAGCACTGCAGTTGACATCTGCACCATGTTTAAGAAGCATCTGGACAATATGAGTCCATCCTCGTGAGGATGCCTCATGAAGAGCTGTGTAACCTGCGTTATCGCGCCGATTGACCTCCCTGATGTCCTTTTCTAGACAGTACTGCACCACATCCTGCAGACGGGACAGACGGACTTGTGTGTTACAGGATTACTTTATCTTCTGCTAGTACAAGCAGCCAGGTGGCAGTTTACCTGATAGCCTAAGCGGGCAGCTCGTTGGAGCAAAGTCTCTCCAGCGTTTTTATTGACTATCAGCCGACGAACCTCAGGAGGAACAGGTTTTTTTGGTGGCGAGTCTGTACCACTGCTTCTCCCTGATGAGCTTTTCTTGTTGGATGGAGATGATGGTAAACTTTTTGAGGATGGAGGTGGGGTATTCTGGGTTTTCACATCAACAGCTTCATCATCCAGATGGAGGGAGGCACCGCGCTTTCCCAAACCGCTGCGTTTGGTCTTGTTCTGGAAAAATAAAAAAAAGTTAGTGACAACATCACTCTGTGAAAGTGAATCAACACTAAAATAATCCAATCCAATATTTTAAAGAATCTGGGCTTTACCCACCCCCCCACCCCCTGCTCTCATATGTGACAAACAGATTTCCATTAGGCCACAGGGAGGCACTATAATCTCATATTTATAGAACCACACCATGAAACAGGAAGCTGCACCAGAAGCCCACCTTCGGTTCATCACTGTCAAATAGGTGTTTGCTTTTGAACTTCCTCTTCCCTGAAGGCTTATCGTTGCATTCAAGTGACTCATCACTCTCCTGGTAGCGGACTGATCCTGAGCGGGTGAGTGAGGATTTTGGTGGAGGAGGTTCTGGACTGGGAGCAGCTGGACTCTCATCACACTCATCTGACAGTGGATCTGTAAAAACAAATAAAGGTCAAAGTAATAAGTGATGTGCATCTTTAAACGCATCTAAACGTCTCATTTAGCAGAGCTTTTAGAAATGCAGCTTTTTTCACTCTGACAAAAAAAAAAATTTTTTTTTCAACAAACAAAATTTTCACCCACCACTTAAACCTCCAATGTGATACTTTTACATCTATTAACATTTTCTGAGATTAACACCTAAATGTGATCATAACACTGCTGCTGCTGCTTTTGGGAATTCATGTTTATGTCTGTTCAGACTTTTGCTTTTTTTTTAATTAACTGTTTAAGTAACAATTAATTATTAAAGCAGAATGATTCAGTTTTATCTATGCGTTTGATCACATGATCTGATTAAAGGACTGGTATTGTTTTGAATAATTACAATTTAGATCATCTATTTAAAATAGGTTTTATTATCATCATAGATAAAAATCTGCAACAAATAAAGTAATCATACCACTAGGTGACCAAACCAATCTCCAGTCAACGTGACTCTCTTTAGAGCACCAACCCGAAGCTGAGAGCTACCACATGGGTCCTGAGCCACACAAAGGGCTGCCAGGTTGATACAATACTGACCTTTGAACTGGAATAGATCAGAATTAAACCAAATGTCATAATAAACATAATTTATTGTTTTTGAGGAATATTGTAGTTTTTTAAAACCTATATTAATGCATATGTGATTCAAAAGATGGCAGCAGGTTATTTATTTGTTTATTGCAGATGTGTTTTTAGAGAAAAGGCCTGTGGGCACCTTATATCGTTTCTGGGAGCACCACAGTGCCTGCGGGTACCAGGTTGTTGACCCCTGCTTTAGAGTCTATTGTCAGAAGAGAAGAGTAAAAACAGACCTGATGGAATTTGGGCATCCCTTCTCAAGGAGTCTTCAAGGTGCTCTCCCTCTTCCAGCTTGTCCTTATCTGTGATGTAATCTCCGGTCTCGTACTTCTTATTTGAACATCTCATCCGTTTTTTGTGAGGAGGCGTGTCAGCCTCAGCGTTGGCGGCTTTACTCTTGCCCTGCAACATGCGCCCCGGTAGGATGTTTGATCGAGGCCTCCCTCTTGGACGGCGGACTGGCTGGCTGGGAGTCAGGGGGGGTGGTGGAGAAACTGCAGAGGGAGGCATAGGTGGTGGTGGAGGAGAAGGGGTTGCAAAACCCCAGAGGTCAAGTCGAGCATCATCGGCTCTCCGCCGTCCTCTCCTCAGCCTTTGATAAGAGGACTCTGGTGTGTCTGCTTCCTTGCTGGACATGACAGACTCACTGAGACACGCTGAAGTCTCTTCTCTCTGAGGACTGCTGCTGCACTCTGTGACTAATAAAATAAGATATGATTGGTATGTTCATGCTAGTTTTATGTTATAATTTATCAAGAATCACTGAAAAATAAAAAAGCACCAATAAAATGTATAGGAGTTGCTGCCTGCACACACTTATAAAACATGACTGGAGGCTATTTGTATCTGTAACAAAAACATGAGCGCTGAGAAATCCCGCTGTAAGCTCAGTACAGGACTAAAGGTGCTCAGGAAAGAGCTTCGTGAAAGTTGTGATAGATCTCACAGATTGTGCATACTGGGTGTGTTGTCAGGGCTGAAAAAGTCATAACATTACTAAAGAGACTCATACCTGCTCTGTTGTTAGCTGGTTGTTCAGCCTCGCTAGGACCGATCTTGTCCTTTGAAATGGGCTCTTTGCTCGGTGGGGAAAGTTTTCCTGCTGACAGACTCTGCTCCAACACAGGTGCAGACACTTTCTTCTGCTGAAATACATAGGAGATGGAGTGAGATCACACAAAGTCGCATGGTAATGAAAATCAGGTGTCAAGACTCACAATAAGTAATTAGATAATCCATTATAGGAGCTTGGAATAACCAAATGTAATGGAAAAATTGAGAAAGATTACATTTGTTCACTGAATTTTAGACCCAAATGAATCATTTACCTTCTTGTTGGCAGACACGTTTACAAGAGTACTTTCGGTGTCTTGCTTTTTCGTCCCAGTGGGCCTTTTTAATGGGTCTGATGGTGACTTCTCCGCTGGCTTTTTAGGACTAGTCTTCTTTTGTTTGTTAGCAGCAGCTTTTGCTTTGGTTGGCGACTCCTCTTTGGTTCTGTTTGTCTTTTTCTCAGATGTGTCACCCTTGTCTACAAAATGGCCTGTTAGAATGGATGCAACCATGCCCTCCAGTTTTTCACTGGTAGGAATATCTGATGTCCCACTTTCTTTCTTCAATACCTCCCCCTCTAACACCTGGGCTAATTTGCTTTCCATCCTGTTCCCATTTGTTGATGCATTGCCCCTGATAAATCGAGACTGGCCAGTTGGCTTTGAGGAACCTTGCTTAGTCTGCAGCCCCACGTGCTCTTCTTGACTGTTGTGCAGGCCAGTGTTATTCTCTAAAGTTTCAGCAACATTCACCCTCTCGTGTTTTGTGGTAGCTTGGTTCAGATCCCCTTGAGATAGTGCAGCTTTTTCCACAGGCCAGTAAGCTGGACGCTCAAAGGAGAGTTTGGATTGGATGTCTTGGCTCCCACTTAGTGGGTTCAAAACATCGATTTTTAACACACCAGGTGAGCCTTGAGTGTTAGCCTCACCTGAGAGAGGTGTTTTAGTAGCTTGCTGCTGTACAATACACGCAAGGGTAGACAGAGGAGACTTTATTCCGTCCCACCTGTTATCCTCAGGTTTGGATGGACTGTTATGAGTGCCTCGAAACTTGCACCCCTCTGCGGCTGTGGTGCTCTTGTTCTTTGGAGACATTTGTGTGACTTTTCTCTGAATGGGTGTGGATGGTTGGGAGAGGTGAGATGTCTGCTGCCAGGCTGCACCAACAACAGCCGTGGAAAAGGGTGCTGCTGTTTGGTTGGGTCCAGATTTCTGATGACTCTGAGCATTGCCAGAGCTTAACGGGGGTGTTGCCATCTCTGCATTAGGGTGGCAGTTCTTACCTATGGCTGTGCTGGTGTTTTTCACATGCTTGCCACTGTGAGCATGTTGATTACCCTTCATCTGAGAAGATGGCTTCTTTCCAGCCGAGGCCAGATGTTCTCCTTGGTCAATAATAGATATAAATTCTTGCTTTGCAAAATTCTGGAATTCATCTGCAAAGGTCCCCTTTCCATCTTTGCCCCTTAGAGTAGAGGCCAGTATGGGGCTAGCCACACCTACATATGTACCTGGGATGCTTTTAATAGAGTCTTGCGAAGACCCCTTTCCCCATGTTGGCTTGAGTTCTGAAACCTGATTTGGAGTCCTGTTTAACTGCTTTTGATGAGATCCATTCCGATGGGAGTTTGGTAAGATAGGATACTGAATGTCTGAGCTGTAAGTTGCAGAATCAGTTCTCTTTGCATTCAAAACATCTGTCTGATTAGACTCATTATTATGAGGCTCCATCATAGAAACAGGAACATCATTTAAGCATTTTGGACGTTTGGACTTAGCGGACAAATCAAGAGGGACATCTCTGGGTTCAGCTGAACAAACAGTGTGGTCCTCAGCAGAAGAAAGAGGTGTTGTGGTGAGCAAACCCATGGATTTCTTATCTATGCTGTTAGCCTTTTCCACATGGTTCAGCAGCCTGTTCTGAGAGGTGATGCTGGCCAGTGCAGAGCCACAGCAAATGGCTGCAGTGGGGGACAAGGTGTAGTGGGTGGGCGCTGCTGAAGTTAATGATGGATGCTGCAATGGTAGTGTAATAGCTGGTGAGGGTACAACAGAGGCTAAAGACTTGTGTTCCCTAAGAGGTTTGGCATTCTTGCTTGATGAGTGGTTAGATTTGAGCTTTACGGTTGATCCACCAGCCTTTTTGTCCAGGGTCCGGCTCACAGACAACGAAAAGGGATAGGTCTGCATGAGCGATGTCCCTCCAACACCTGAGCTTTGAGGTTGAATTTCTTTTTGAAACTGATTGCCTGTGGCATCTCTCAAAGCAGCAATTTGACCTAATGCTGGTGGAAGAGTAATTTTACAAAGCTGTGGAGAAAAATTTGTGGAGGGAAGAAAGGCAACGCGCTGGGCTGGTTTAAACATAGAAGAGCATTGGAACCCTGGAGGAACACTTTGCAGAGACTGTGTTTGTGGATGTGACTTCTTTAAGGGCGCCACGTTACTGTGACAAGGGTTGAGAGCATCCTCTCGGCTGGTTTTCACACCGCTGGACCATTGAGGAGTGGGGAAGACCCCGACACCATCAGCTCTGACTTTTGGGGTTTCTGCCCTTTTGTCTGTTCTCTTTTCTGAGCTGGTGAGGACTGAGCTGGACATTGGTGCATTATTAGGCTGGGACAGAGAAAGGTCAGGGCTGTGGTTGCAGTTGCCAGCGTCAAGACAAGCTTTGAGTGTTTTACGGTCTTTTGTTGGAGTTGTTTTGTTTTGCTGATTGAGGTTCACATCTCCTCTAAATTCAGGGGGTAGTGTCAGGGGGGGATTTCCCACCATACTAGTAGATTTTTTATGCGTAGCACTATTCTCTCTGCTCACAGTGCCTCCATCTCCTACATTCATTAGTGTAGAATCCACCTGAGAAATGAGAGAGGTTAATGAGGACAGTGTTAAGTGGATAAGAGGACAAAATGCTCTAATCAAGTAATCTAACTCCAACACAAAGAAAAACAATTACCTGCATAGGTGTTTCTTTAGCAAAACATGCCTCAGATGTACGCTGGGGCAGTCAGGCAATTTCCTCTCAAGTAGTGACAGGCTGCAAAACACATGAGATAAAAAAACTGTTAAAACACAGCTAATGTGTTGCTCTTTCTAAGGGACATAAAAGATCACATTCAAGCTTTCACACCATAAGAAGCACTGTATGTAACAGTCATGGTCTTAAAGTGACAGTGTGTATTTTCCACGTAGAGGCAAATGTGTAAGACAACAACACTTATGAATAGTGAAAGTTTGCATCCACTTTTCCAAATCAGTAAATGTGTTTTGCCTTCACAGGCTCACGTAGAAGGAAATGTTGCTTCTAATAAAGCACACTGAATTGCCTCGGTGTATGAAATGTGTTATATAAATGAGGATGCCTTGCCTAATACGGCGTTGCCCAGAGACTTAGATCTGCACTGATATATTTTAGACTTGATTTTTATGATTATACGTTATGAGGCTGCCAATATTTTGTAACAACTGGGCATCATTTAATTCATTTTCAACAATATTTTTCTGGATATGTATGATAAAAACTACACATTGTAACTTTAACGTAACATTTGAAAAATAGAAACTTCCTGTCTATCAGACATGTTACAATTTCCTGACAGCATTGAATAGCAGGGAGAGGTGTTGTAAAATGATGCCCTGTTGACATTTGGCACTAAAGAGACAAAATGCAGTCACAAGTGGATAGGACTGAATTCAAGAGTGAACGCTTTACACCAAACATGGATTCAGATCCAATCACACAGGATTAAGAGGTGGCGATTTAATCCTCAAACATTTAAACTGATAATTAAATGTATTGCTTACAAAATGAAGGGCCACTTACTGCCTGGATGTTGATTCAAACAAGCAGTTTTTTAAATAATCTGTCAAAATAAGGCATAGCTGTAATCTTAGCTTTCCAACTGTAGAGTGGGATGCAAAAGTTTGGGCAGCCTTGTTAACCTTCATGATTTTTCTGTACAAATCATAGGTTAAGAGAAAATTTTCTGTTAAATATATCAAATAGGAGACACAAACAGTGATATCTGAAAAATGAAACAAAGTTTCTAGGATTTACATAAAGTGTGCAATCATTGTTTAAACAAAATTAGGCAGGTGCATACATTTGGGCACTGTTGTCATTTTATTGATCCCAAAACCTTTTCAACTAATTATTGGAACTAAAAAATTGGTTTGGTAAGCTCAGTGACCCTTGACTTTGATTCACACTACAAGTTGCCCACCAAGAAATACTTCCGTAAAGTTGCCTTGCCTGCTTTATATGAAGAGCTCCGTGCTGGTGTGTCAAATGCATTATCTTTGGTGGCGCTTTTTGCATCCACCACGGACATGTGGTCAAGCCAAACATCTGAGTTTTTTTCCTCCAAGGACCATATTGGGGAAAATATAGGCAATAAAGCCAGATTAAGCATTTCTTGCATTAGTTTAAATGATAGTAATAATACTGTTTTGTGTTGTTACTTTTTAGCTGTCTTTAAAAATGAACATGTAGGCTGGATGTGAAATGTTAATTTTTTGACTTATTTATTTGGCACACAAGTTCTCAAATTTTGATGTAGTTTTGATGCACATAAAGAGCTACTTATGTCAAAATAAATTGATGGGGTTTTGTGCCGATAAAGTTGTGGATTTGTAAAGTACTTTGTCTCGCGTCAATCTTATAGTCAGTTATATCGTTATCGCGAATTTTCAAATATATACCGTGATAAATATTTTTGGCCATATTGTCCTGCCCTAATGCTAATGTTGGCTTCTAGCTAAGACATTCTCTGCTGTTTCCTGGACGCTAAACCAACAAGAGCCTTCCCTGTCGTGAGTCAAGATGGGGAGGTCCATAAGTGGCGGTTCATCCATATGGGGTATATATGTTGTGTGTGTGTGTGTATTTGTGTGCTCTGTCTTCTCGATCCCCAGCGAGTCATGGTGGATGGCTGCTTATACTGAGCCAGAACCTCCTCTGGAGGATTCTTCATGTTAAAAGGAAGTTTTCCTCTCCACTGTCGCTACATGCTTGTTTAGTATGAGGATTGCTGTAAAGACTCTGACACTAGTCAGTGACTCGATACAATCTGCTGGGTTTCTGTAGGAAACTTTTTACCGATTGGCTTAATGAACTGATCTGTATTTACTTTGTGAAGTGCCTTGAGACAACTCTTGTCGTGATTTGGCGCTATATAAATAAACTTGAATTGAATTATTACGACCATAAACCAGCAAAGGTAAGACTGAATTTATGCTTTCGACTTCATGAAATTAGCTTTGTTTTACTTTTCATTTAGTGCAGGGGTGCCCAATCCTGGTCCTTGAGGGCCAGTATCCAGCAAGTTTTAGCTTTAACCATGTTTAAACACACCTGATTTCAATCAGCAGGTGATTAACAGGCTTATGCAGAGCCTGATAAGTTGCTGCACAAGTGATTCAACCACTGAATTAAGCATGTTGAAGAGGAGAAACCACTAAAAGGTGCAGGATTCCGGCCCTTCAGGAGGATTGGGTACCCTGATTTAGCGTCTTATTGTCATTGGATATTGAGGTAGATACATGGATATATAAGTATGTGTTCAGTTTCCATATATTGGTGAATATTAAGCATATTTTTGAAACAACTTTGCTGCCAGAAATGCTTTTGGACCTGGTACCGGTCTGTCAGGTTCAAGATTTGACATGCAAAAGAATGGAAATTTGGCATCCCCTAGTAGTGATATGCAGTTAACGCATCTGAAAATTGTGCTCAACCCCAAAAAAATAAATAACCAGCCGCCACTGTAGTCAATGAATGTTAAGTGACAGGGAAGTAGATCTGTCAGGCTTTATAAATCCTGGAGTTCACTGTTTAGGTCCTATTAGAAGCTAATGCAGGAGATAGGTGTAGGAGACTAATATCATGTTCAGCCTGCATGAGAAACTCAGAGTGACAGAATATAATTAGAAATAATCATAAAAAAATTGGTTTTCCTTTAAGGTAAATATTGAAATGTGGCTAATCCAGACAAGTGTTTTTTAATGGCAAGGCCGATGTGGATTTTTGTTTTATATAACACATGCTATAGGCTTTATGGCAGTGCAGTTGGCCGCACTGTTGCCATGGAACAATAAGGTCACAGGTTCAAATCCCGGCTGTGGTTTTTCTACATGGAGTTAGCATGTGTAGTTTACTCTGGGCACTCTGGTTTCCTCCCACAGACCATAAAAATGCATGTTAGGTTAACTGGTGACTTTAGACTGTCCTTAGGTGAGTGAGTGACTGGTTGTTTGCCATTGTGGAGGACTGACGACCTGTCCAGGGTGTCCCCCACCTCTAGCAAGAAGAATGCTGAGGTTGGACACAAGCTCTCAGTGACCATAGAGAAAGCAGTGCAGAAATACAACACCACATTTCTAATGTATAACAAAATAACACCAAACTGTTAAAACTGCTGTAATAATATCAGAAAACATTTGCTTTTAAAATGAAAACAGTTTGTCCTCAGTTCCTATTAACTACAACATGTTCATGAAGTTGATGCAGCACAGTGACAAACTGGTCCTGCTTCTAACTTATATGAAACATGATACTGGCAACAAACTCAACTTGATTATTTTTTCAGTTTCAATGTTTCTTATGTTGTTTGTGATCACTTTTGTAAGAATCAAACGATTTAAAACTCATTGTATTTTGTGCTTCTTTGCCTCGTCGCACAGCTCCTTGGCTTTTTTAAATAAGACTTTGCTTGTTGAGTACAAATATTTCAGAGTTTGTACAATAAAGAATAAAATATGTAAAAGAATTGGTTTGCTTCTTCTATTCAAATACGTTTACAGTCACCTAACCACATTTTATCTGTAAGTGTTACAATTGTAAAAAAAGAACAAAAATATATAAATATTAGCAATCACTGTTGTGAACAGTGAAAGAGAGAATAAAAGCAAACATCTGAGCACCTACAGTATTTTCACCAACAGCTGAGAGACACTTATCAGTCACTCCAAACAGAAGCTTGTGTTAAAGTGGCCCCTGACCTCTTGGACCCCAGGGCCCATCCCCTCTCTGGACTCATTAATCCATACACGAGGCAATCAGCAGCTCATTAAATATTGTGCAAATGATACAAAGGACAAAAGAGATTTATGTTTATAAAACTGAGACTGAGGACTGACTAGTTGGTAGGTTAAATTGTTTAAGTTAGATGCTCATCAGTTTCTTCTAAAAGTGGACATTCGAACTTACACTGGACATGTTTACCACCAAACCCCACCTTGTGTACAACCAATAATCAAACAGGTAATCATAAAGCTTTAGTCATCCCAAACACCTGAGACACCGTGGTGCTCCAAAGACCGAATAGACCCTGCAAGCAGGCTCTGGTAAACCAAATACAAAACGATAAATAACTAGAGAAATACAGCTTTGTAGAAATGGGAACGTTTCACCTTTGAGTCATCGAGATTTAACTAACGATGATGCACATAATGACTGACAAGCCAAATTGTTGTGATCTACGAACACCGAAGGGGGAAGCAGCGATGCAGATGCCGCCGTTGAAGGAGGGTCTCTGCATACATTACCGTACAACAGTTGCTTACAGCTACTTTGTCTTTGTGCTCCGATCGCTGTCTGCTCCACAACATTTCAATTCATCCGCTGTGATGTAGGCCAGCAGATGCACGGAGCGGTCCGCGCACACGCCGTGGGCAGCTCAGCCCAGACGGAAACAAAAAGTCCAGTCTGGAAATACCTTCGAGAAAACCAGCCTAGGAGACACCACATTATTCTGCTGTAGCCCACTTCCACCCGGTCAGCTCGCTGTCCTGCCCACGACACAAAAAACAAGCACCCGCTTGTCACAATGTCACAGCTGAAAAGTGCACAATAAAGCCCGCATCGCACCCTGGGAAACAAAACGTTTCCCTCTGTTGTGAATATCAGCACGGACAAACTCCGGAGAGCTCCGGCTTGCTCCCCCCCTCTCTCTCTCGCTGGAGATGGCGAGCATAGAGAATGGCATCTGGCTCTCAGGTGATCGGTCCATTAACACCGACCCGCAGCCACCGTCCATGGGAGAAGGCTGGATGTGTTAAAGCAGAAGTGATGGGGGCGATTCCTCCCATCGAGAGATTGCTTCAACACAAAATGTGTTACATGTCCGCCTGATAATGTAAGTCAACATCAACGCAAAGTCAGAACGGACAAGAAAGGAGAACCAAAGTCGCAGTTGGGATTGTTTCGTCAGCCAACGAACAGCCGAGAAAGTAACACATGTCAGCGGACGTTCTCAGAAAACAAATGATCAATCCCACTCGCTGATAACACGCTGGGTAGGAAAAGTCATCGACGAGAGAGGGGACACAACTTATTCCACAGCCTCGTGCCCCAAGAGGGACCGCGATAAGACAGGCAGCAATGTGCGAACAGTCCGAACTCCACTGACCAGTTCTACCTCCTGAGCGGGTCCGGTGTCCCTGCGCAGCGGTGTCTCCGGAGAACCGAGCCGGTGGTTTACATGCTGAGGCGGGCTGTTGTTATTTATCCCCGGCCGCACTAATGTGAAGTGTTCCCGTCTCTCTTATCGGCCCGTTTTAGTGGACTGACTGAAGCACTTCGGCGTTGAAAGGCATTCAGCGAGCCCCAGACCCACCGAGCCTCTCCTCCCCGGGCCCCCTACACTCTCTATCGGAAACACTGAATGGTTCCCGTGCTAATCAGCGGGCGAGGAGAACGATGTCTAATGACACAAACAGTTACGAACCCGCTCGTCCAGATGGCAAGTGTACGACGTTACAGGCACGACAGTGGTACGGCCGTGTCCAGCGTTCCGCCTCTGCCGTCCGTAGCTGCTCACTAATCTCGACGGTTTTCGGCTCTGAAAGTCCGGGGGGGCGGGAGCGGGAGGAAGGGAGGAGAAGGAGGGGAGGGCACAAGAGGAGGGGGTGGTCGCCAAGACAGTCCGTTCCGTATCTCCAGCTTCCAGTCTGGTGGGAGCGAGCGGAGGGAGAGGGGCAGTTGGGTGCAAGGAGACACCATGGGAGATGTAGTGCTCGGATATCCACGCCCAGCATTAGATGCCGGAGAGGCTGGGAGGGGTGAGAACTGCAGGTACCGGCATGCAACGCGAACTCCAGCCGCTCAGGGGAATGGGGGATCAAGACCAGAGAACGGTGCGCTAAACCTGAAAAGGCTTATCGGAGCAACAAAGTCGTGAACTGTATGTTTTTTAAATAAACAAAGTGAGCTCTGTCACCAGATGGCTATGCGTGCGAGTCAGTGTCAGTCGGATCAATTAACAGTGAGCTATGGGTGAGTTACTGAACAGGGTTGGCCCAAAATATGAAACACAAAGTGGCAGGGGCTTGGGTCTGCTGCTGAGGACCAAAAATGAGGAAGCAGGTCTCTGGGTGTTTTAGGCTCTCCAGCTGCAGACTGATGGGGGTGGGTGATGGTTTTGCAAAAGAATTTATTTTGAAACATGTTATCTTCAAAGGAACTTTGGTCTTTTGTGGTGATGCCACAAATCTTATTTAACCAGTTTAATGGGTTTTAGGGCCAAATGCAGGGCTCACCCTATCTGCTCACATCCACTCTGGGTGGTAAAATGTCTCTTTGGCTAATTTTAGCTCACGTTCTTGTGTTGATAATAAATATTCAAATGGTAGTCAGACAAGTGGTTTTAATAACAGAACATAAACAAGACTATTGTTTTCATTTAATTCTAGATTTTTGTGTTTTTACTTTGAGATACACGAACTTAGTAAATAAGACTTATTTTTTTGTCTAATGGTAGCTTAAATCGTACCATTCATTTTGGCTAAAAAGGCTGTATTAAACTTAACTTTCATTAAGTTAAGAGTCGGAAAAAACATTCTGTAAACATTGTGGCTTAGAAAAAAAACATTTTTTTGATGTAAACCAATGTTTTATAATCTAATATCGTCTATAAACTCCAGAGATCAGTTATTTAGTCATGCCTTTTCTTGTGCATAAGGTAAGACCCTCCTCATAGTCTCACATGGCAGCACAGAGACCTTTTAGTTATTCTATTCCCAAACAAAAATAACCCAAACCAGGTTGTTACTGAATAGCTTACAAATAAATAGGGACTTGTGGATCAGAATATCAAAATAACATCAGGAAGGGGCAATATGGAGCAGCAAAAACAGCAGCTAATAAACATTTATAAAGCAAACAATTATAAACAATCCAATTCATGCCCTCACAGTCAAAATCAAATTTCCCACAACTATCTGGTTCATTCAGGTCTTTAACTCATACAAGAATAAGGAAGAAGCTTGTTTTAGGGAATAACCACATCAAAATATGTGCACGATGCAGGATTTGTGGTTTCTATTTTAGTTTTGCTTCCATATTCCTGCTCAGACATCAGCTGGGCCAGTCCAAAAGGACAGGAACCTTCCCCCTAAAGATAAACAGCCACAGCTCTCTTACTTCATAATCACATTTTGGCACAGTAGTTAAGCAGCACACATTACCCTGCTGTAATTAGGCCACTTGTCTTACCTGAATCCTCAGAGCAGAGCAGGCCTGCTGTGTAAACAGTCTCCACTCATTTCTGACTTTTCTCAACTCCCACTGAGAGGAAATAACGTGCACAGCGAAGCTGACATGGTCCAAGAGTTTAGACTGGAGCATGCACGATCGCCTCCGGACTACTACCAGGGCTGTGCGGGACAACGAGCCTGTCCGACACAACTATTGCTCCGCTGTGGGGGAGCGGATCGGTGCGAGAGAGTCTCAAACATGCCCATCGTCAATCGCTCAGCAATGGCTGCGTGCGCGAACAGACAAATCGCTGATAGATGACCGCGTGAGAAACTGGGAAACAAAAATCCCCGACCGGTGAAAAGGAGAGCGCCGGAGGACCGTGTGGGCTCCAACAGCAACACAAGTCGGCAGCTGACACATCGAATTGCCTCTGATCACACCGGGGGAACCCGGAGACTCCAGCCACCGAGCAGGAGCTCCCGGTAGTGACCGGGTGGGCTAACGGGCTCCACTTCCGATAAGGAACTGAGACTGCAAAAATAACAACTTCCTACAAACGTAATTATAAATCTGTCGAGCGGATGTGGAAAATTCCCAGCACAGTGACAGCTGCGATGGCACAGATGAAGGCATGTTGTTTATTCCGAAGGCCTGCTTTAAAGTATCTCGTCTTCGAAGTGGGCACACATGGTCATCTAATTGAGTCATATCGGAGATTATCGAGCCTATATAGGCCGCCATGCATCACGAAGACGGATGTCCCGTCTAAGTTCGCGTTTCACCTGGTTAGCAGGCTGACGAGGGGGAGGGGGGTGTTTAACCACAAACCATCAACGATATTCTTCCATCTTGGTCAAGTGGTGAATTATTCTACTGAGGATGGGAGCCGATCACAGCCCGAGTGATGTTCTCCTCCTCCAGGTTACTGGATGGCCCAGCAGCGAGCCCTGCAGATCACGTTCAATAAATGCCTACAAACACAAAATCACTTTTTCATGGGCTAAACTGTGTCAGGATCCGGGCTGTGGATTTCACACAGAACCGGCACGCGTGGATACCAGCTTCATGGATGTCCTCTTCAACTTGGCTGTCCGTGCATGTGACACGGTCCTACATATGAAAGGCTGTGGGATATCAGCGAAACATCACCTCAACTATCGCAGTTTCTCTGAGCCACGGACAGAGAGAAAAATAATCAAATAATCAGGTCAAAGTTTGGCAGAGTTGAACTCGCCCCCGGTAGCGTTGAGCAATGCCCCCTTTAATGCCCCCTGCTCGCCCGTAACGCCTTTGTTATTAGTAATCGCATGGTACCGTGCCGTCTTACCTTGCGCTCCGAGCTGTGGACAGACGGAGAGCCCGCACACAGCGCAACAAGCTGCCGCCGTCTTCACGTGAGCTTCGGTGGGGGTCCACGGCTCGGTTTTGGGAGCAGAATGCAGCGAGCTATTCTGGCTTGTCCTCGCGGTCTTCCCTTATTGCCAGTTTTCGGTCTGCAGCAGCTGGAGATGAAAATCGCGCACCCTGGGTCCTAGCGCCGGGTTAAGCCCTACAGGTGAAAAACACACAGGGAAGGTAAGCGGTGGGCTGCAGCTTTTGGTCCAGTAACCTCAGAGATCATAAGCTACAGAAGAGACTCGGAGGAAAAACAAACCGTGGTATTATTTTATACATACGTAGCTTTGAGTTTAACTTCAACACTTTAGGGCTTTGGAAACAGTCCTGCCATTTGAAGTCATCACACACAGGTGTGAACATGTTGTTTTAATTTCTCGCTGGCTCCAAGTAAAAAGGTTAATTTAAATGTTCATCCTGGCAAGGAACTTTTGATTGCACATTAAAATTCTCAGATATCCCTTTAGGATAGTAAAACCCCTCCCTGATAAATAAAACCTAAACCATTCTGCCCCTGGTCAAAATCAGAATCAAGGGTTTTATTTTCACAACATTAGGACATTGCTGCTGTACTTGGTGCAAAAAAAAAGAGAAGAAATAAGCACAATAAAATAATGATATAATAGAAGAGCATAATTAGAGAAACAACAAGACAGGGATCCGAGTGGAACAGTCATGTGCAAACACAACATAGGTCAAGTGACTGAGACAAAGCGACTGGAGTGGACGGTCTTAGGATGGTCATTCATAAGTTCAACTGCAGAGGGCAAGAAACTGTTCTTGTAGTGAGAGGTTCTGGTCAGCTGTGAACTGACCACACCCCAATGTCCTGGAGGTGTACAAGTCCTGTATAGAGGGAAGTTTGCATCCAATGACCTTCTCAGCAGAGCACACAACATCCTGCAGTCTGTTCACATCCCTGATGGCAGCTCCAGGATTCAGTGATTGAAGAGGTGAGGATGGACTCAATGGTTGCGTGTAAAACTGCCTCATCGACTGTACTGGCAGGCTGAATTTCTTCAGCAGCCTCAGGAAGTACATCCTCTGCTGGGCCTTTTTTATGATGGAGGTGATGGTGGCATCCCACTTGAGGTCTTGGGTGATGGTGGTGCCCAGGAAGTGGTCTGGATTTTTCTGTACCTATGTGTGGGATCTGTGACACCAGGGTTATAGGTAAAACTTAAGGGTAATGAGTGATTCTTAATAATTGGAATGAGCTACACTTCTAAGCTTGATTTGTTAGGACAGTAGTCATTGATCACAATGTGAAATCTTGCTGAATTTGTTTTAAAGCTTTCCAACATATACATATCAATAGTTAAAAGCAATTTACCAATGCAACACTACTCAAATTAAAGTTAGACAACAAATATTACTATGTAAATGCCCACAACAGAGAAAGTGTTCCTTTGTCATTTGACAATATGACAGGAATAGGACAAAATAAAGGTTTCAAAAGCACCATATTACATTTCTAACAAAACAAACAAACAACAAAAACAGGTAAATTATGCTAAAATGGTCTTCACAATGTTTTGATAGTCTTGTTTACATTTCAAACCACAAAGCTTAAAGTACTGAGCAGAAAATGTAAACTACCTGCAATTTCTCTATATATGTGTTAATTTTATTTTTACACTTCCTGTTTGAAAGTGTGTGGGCCTTAAATGAAGCTCCACCCATCCCTTATTGTTCACCTTTTACAAATAAAATGTGTTGTACTTTATAAGAACTGAGGACAAACTGTTGTGATTTTAAAGGTGTGGAACACTGAAAACAATGTTTTAAAATCAGTTTTGACAGTTTGAGGCTATGCAGCTGTTGGAGTCCCAGATTAATGAAACATGCAAGTTTTTGGTCTGAGGGAACCAAAGGAGCTGGAGAAAACCCACATATGGACAGGGAGAACATAAATTTATGCAATGCAAGCAGCCTGGATTCAGACCAGCGACTTTCTTGCTGCGAGGCAACTGTGCACCATGCATACGTTTCTCACTCAACCTGGTGTTTATTTAGGTTTTCCCCAAATAATTTCAAACTGTATAATTATGTATTTTTATTTTTTTTACTGTTAGACATTTAATCTTGTTAATGAGTAATAAATATGTTTATTTTCTCTAAAATAATTTTTCCATTTGGCAAAAGTCAAAACCAAATTTGTGAATAATTTGCTAAATACATCGAATGGTTCTAATTATGTTTTACTGATGGTGACAATAAATTTCCAGATCAGTTAGACCAGTCCTGCCAAATGAAACCCCCAACCGACCTAATTTGACTGAGGATACTGAGCACTGCTGCAGCAGCAACAGAAGGTAGCTCCTCCACCCTCACATACATCCTATGACATCTGGGACTACAGCCCAGATTATTATGGACTAATACTGTGGATTTCTTGAAAAAAAAAACAATTAAAAAAAACCCCAACTAGGTCTGAAACTAGAATGAAGAAATGCATCATCCATCAGCTGATACTGTAAGACAAGCTTTTGACTAATAACTCTATGGCAATAACCTTGTTAAAGATAACATATTATTTCATGCTAAGCAGTGCTATTTATAGATTCAGCTAAATAAATGAGAACAAATTGAGTCTTCATGATAGGCTGTTTAAAAAAAATAAAAAGCCAAAAAAACTTGTTTAAAGAGCAAGGTGACTAAGATACCATTTTTATTTGTAATATTTCAAATACAGCCATTCAATCAGCGTTTCACATGCAGAATGAACATGAAAATTGTCTTTCACCCCTATTTCCTGCATTAGCCGCTCAAAGAAAAGACAGGAAAAATGCTCTGGTCAGAAAAATCCACACAGTTCTACGCCACACTAAACATAAGCTTTCATGGACTCATCCATCTTAGCTAGCGAGAGGGGAGGGCTCTCAGCCAGTAGAAGCTAATCGTTAGCATTAGCAATGCCACAACATGGCTGACCACTTACCAGCTTGTATTTTTTGCGAAAATAACACAACAATGTTACATCACATTTCTGTTAGCCAATCAGAGGTGAGACGTCTGAATATCAGGAACACTACTCCCTTACTTGGCAATAAAAAAAAAACAATTCTGATTCTAATGAGTAGGACTCCAAATCAGGGGCCTCATTTATAAAACTTTGTGTAGAATTCTTACTAAAAGCTCAGAAAAAAATTTTTTTTTTACACAAACTAATTTTCCGACCTCTGCTTACGAACGGCTCCATGCAGTTTCTGATTAATAAATCACACCTGTCCCAGAAATGTGCTCAGGTGCTTCTGGATCACATCTCGCCTCCTACACACCCATTTTCTGTCATAAATGGACAATGCAAAATACTTAATGAATATTGTCCAAATATAAACCTGCTTATCTGCCGCATGTCACAGGTAATCATGACAACCAAGACTCCATCTTAACCCTTTGATGCATAATGGTCACTACAGTGGACAGGTACTCAAAATTGTTATTTATTTATTTTTGCTGTTAAGCACAGCTGTTGAAGACTTTATTGCATTTGATCCCCTCCATTTGGACTTCAGTGACTCAAGCCAACACATTTCATGTTCAGAATGCATGCTTTCCACTGAGGTGGACATGTAATAAATTATTTGTATATTAACAAAATGTTACAAATAATATTTGTTGAAATTTGTTTCAGTCACACCTAAAGATGAATAAAAAAATTGTTTAAAAAATCATGGTTGAAGATTTCATAATTCATGCATCAAAGGGTTAAATTGTTTTTCTTTGCAGAGCAAATCTCCTGAGTCATGTTCTCAGTCATGTTCTCACACTGTACAACCCAGTGCTTAGATGCGACTGGACTGCTTACACTTTATGTTTGGTAGCAACATGTTGGACCTAAAAATATGCTAAAAATAGTTTTTACACAACATGTCTGACCCAGAAGACCCCAGAGACTGTTATTGATGTCTGTGGTCCTTCGGGCTTGCAGTAGCTGTAGGAGGACACACATGGGTTTATGGGGGTTGTAGGAGAAATGAGAAAATAATAAAGTAAACCAATGTTTTGTAATCTGTTTTACTTGACTTAAACACGGCAAACACACTTTCCTGACAATCCTTGTCATTTTGTGCAGAGAATAGTGTAAATATAAAGAGATGACATGTGTGGACACAGAAATAGCTGGGCAGCCGTGTTGACGTATGATCTGTGAGAGCGGTTGCTTCTCATTATACTACACAACGTAAAACTTGGCCCGACCTGGAAGATTATCGCATGCACAAGAAAAATCGGTTCAAAATAGGCCAAAAATTGCAATCAGTGGAAAACGTCTGACACCAGTAGTGTTCTGTTGCAAAATGTGCAGGCGTGCAATGACTGAAGGACCCAGGTAAATGCAGAAGTGTGGTGGTTCTATACCAAGTTTTTAAAAGGCATGAAACAATGTTTTAAGTTAGCTTGTTTTGCAGATTTGACATTGTAGTTTTAACTTCTAATTAGCTCAGGATGTAGAACAGGTTGTCCAGTAATCAGAAGATTGCAGGCTTGATCCCAGCTCCCGGCAGGGAATTCTGCTGTTGTGTTCTTGAACAAGACACTTAACTCTCCCTGCCTGCTTGTGGTGGTCGGAGAGATTAGTGGCGCCTGTGCTTGGAAGCCGAGACTCAGTCAGTGTGCCCCAGGGCAGCTGTGGCTACATTGTAGTTCATCACCATTAGCGCGAAAATGTGTGTGTGAATGGAGGAAGTCCTCTAACTCTGAAATACAAGTGCAGGTCATTTATCATTAGCATAGTCACCGTTGCCAGGCAAAAAGACATACACTGAGGTGAGGACAGGAATTAATCTGAATCCCATTTCCACATACAGGTACCTACGCCAGCCTACACGATCCAAGTGGACCAGATCCTTGGAAGGATGCAGCCCCTGAATTTGTACACAGCTGCATGTTGCATGCTGCTGCGCTTAACTTCAGGGATAATATCAAGATCTTGGTTTTGGTTTTTAGGGCCTTACATGGACAAGCACCTAGCCTGGCAAGCCAGACTAAATAAATGTATTATTTAGTCTGGCCATGCTCCATTGACGGCTCTCGGTTGTGGGGCGGGTTCTACCGTTGTCTTTCAAATGATCTCCGCATTCCACTGGACAATGAATGTGACATACTCTTGTTTCACTCTGTTGCATCATCCCACCCACCAGGCATATAGAGTGCCCTGATTGGCCCACAAAGCAGATAAAGCTCTGTGATTTGTTCACTAAGCAGATAGAGCACCACCATTATGAACCAATCACAGCTCTTTATGTGTTTGAAACCCCTCTAGAGAGCTGTGATTGGCTAGCCAGAGTCCTGGTAGGAGCTGCTGAGGTTCCAATGGAGCATGCCTAGACCAAACTTTGCAAAGCAAGAATTTGGTCTAGTTCACTAGGCTAACAAGCACCATCATACATTTGTGATCTTCTCAGTCCCTACACATCCAGCAGGTCCCTGAGGTCCACCGATTAAAGAATACTGGTTGTGCAGCGCACCAGGCTAAAGACCAAAGGTGACAGATCCTTTGCTGCTGTGGTCCACATACTTTGGAGAGCTCTTTCTCTGAGATGAGTAGCCTCAGTGGTCTCCTTTGAAAAGCAGCTGAAAACTCATCTGTTCAGGCTGGTTTTGACGTGACCTTCAGTTGGTTCTTCATCACTACCTTCTCCTCATTCAGATCCTCCTAATAATTCTGCCTTGCCTAGGATCCGCTGATTACCTCTTTCCTTTTCACGTTCCCTTTCCTCACATTTTTTTACGGCTCCCAATTTTATGATATTTTCTAGCCATTTTTAAAATCTTGTTATTTTTACATTTTTGTTCTTTTGAAGTGCCTCGTGATTTTCATCTTGAGAGGTGCTATATAAAATGTTATTAAGAAATGTTGATGGTGCTTGTAAAACTGTTTCTTCTTCATTACTGGCTAAAGTCCAATGTACTGTAGTTACATTTCCATATGGGGACTCGGTACACTTAT
This sequence comes from Nothobranchius furzeri, assembly GCF_043380555.1. Classification (NCBI taxonomy): domain Eukaryota; kingdom Metazoa; phylum Chordata; class Actinopteri; order Cyprinodontiformes; family Nothobranchiidae; genus Nothobranchius; species Nothobranchius furzeri. The sequence continues at coordinate 85,019,199 of NC_091741.1, forward strand.
AGGTATATTATAATATGCCTGTGACATCAGGGAAGAAACAAATCCAGTGATGAAAAAACTTGATCATTCAGTATATTCAGGTAGTCAGCTGACCTAATTTTTTAGGCACATAAGGTTGCTGGACCTAGATTTGAACAACTACGGCAACGTCATGTAATAAAACTGCAGTAGACCATCTCTTCATCTGCCTGACTTTATACAGATGCACCCATCACTATGAAACAGGGTAAATCTGGACTTACCAAACCACATGTCTCTTTCATTGCTCCATGATTCCAAACTTTATGCCTCCTTGTAAACTGATGTTGTTTTCATATAGCTCTACAGCAGTTCTACGCCAGCTCTTCAGTCCCCGTCACATTGGGTAAGTGAAAATGCTTACTTTCACTATTAAACATTTTCCTATACTGTTGGTTTTCTTTTTGATTTGATTTGACCAAACATTTCTGTGGTCGGCAAATACACCCAGGAGAGATGGATGGATGTATGGATGGATTTGAAATTCACCCACCCACACACACATCCATCCATCCATCCATCCATCCATCCATCCATACATACATACATACATACAGCGGGGCAAAAAAGTATTTAGTCAGCCACCGATTGTGCAAGTTCTCCCACTTAAAATGATGACAGAGGTCAGTAATTTTCATCATAGGTACACTTCAACTGTGAGAGACAGAATGTGAAAAAAAAAAACATGAATTCACATGGCAGGATTTTTAAAGAATTTATTTGTAAAACAGGGTGAAAAATAAGTATTTGGTCAACAACAAAAATTTCAACTCAATACTTTGTAACATAACCTTTGTTGGCAATAACAAAGGTCAAACGATTACTATAGGTCTTTACCAGGTTTGCACACACAGTAGCTGGTATTTTGGCCCATTCCTCCATGCAGGTCTTCTCGAGAGCAGTGATGTTTTGGGGCTGTCGCCGAGCAACACAGACTTTCAACTCCCTCCACAGATTTTCTATGGGGTTGAGGTCTGGAGACTGGCTAGCCCACTCCAGGACTTTCAAATGCTTCTTACGGAGCCACTCCTTTGTTGCCCGGGCGGTGTGGTTGGGATCATTGTCGTGTTGGAAGACCCAGCCACGTTTCATCTTCAAAGCTCTCACTGATGGAAGGAGGTTTTGGCTCAGAATCTCACGATACATGGCCCCATTCATTCTGTCCTTAACACGGATCAGTCGTCCTGTCCCCTTAGCAGAAAAACAGCCCCAAAGCATGATGTTCCCACCCCCATGCTTCACAGTAGGTATGGTGTTCTTGGGATGCAACTCAGTATTCTTCTTCCTCCAAACACGACGAGTTGAGTTTATACCAAAAAGTTCTACTTTGGTTTCATCTGACCACATGACATTCTCCCAATCCTCTGCTGTATCATCCATGTGCTCTCTGGCAAACTTCAGACAGGCCTGGACATGCACTGGCTTCAGCAGTGGAACACGTCTGGCACTGCAGGATTTGATTCCCTGCCGTTGTAGTGTGTTACTGATGGTGACCTTTGTTACTGTGGTCCCAGCTCTCTGCAGGTCATTCACCAGGTCCCCCCGTGTGGTTCTGGGATTCTTGCTCACCGTTCTCATGATCATTTTGACCCCATGGGATGAGATCTTGCGTGGAGCCCTAGATCGAGGGAGATTATCAGTGGTCTTGTATGTCTTCCATTTTCTGATAATTGCTCCCACAGTTGATTTTTTCACACCAAGCGGTTTGAATGGGGGGAGGAATCTGCTGCAGCTTTCCATCAGCTCAAGGCTGCACTGGTCAGTGCTCCTGTTCTGGCTTACTATGACCCTGAACAACCATTCGACTTGGATACCGATGCAAGCAACGTGGGAGTGGGAGCCGTGCTCTCGCAACTAGGAAAAGTTGGGGGAAAAGGCTGTGGCCTATTTTAGCCGCAGCCTCAATCGAAGTGAGAGGAACTACTGCGTTACAAGGTGAGAACTACTGGCTGTGGTTTTGGCGGTGCAGCATTTCCGCCCTTACCTGCTGGGCATCAAATTCAGGCTCCGGACTGATCATGCCAGCCTTACTTGATTACTGAACTTTAAACAGCCAGAAGGGCAGGTGGCTAGATGGTTGGAGATCTTAAAAGAGTATGATTTTGAGAAACAACACCGTCCCGGTCATCAGCATGCCAATGCTGACGCTCTCTCCCGGCGACCCTGCCTAGTAACTGAGTGCCGCTACTGTTTCCGCCAGGAGTGGGATTCAGGCCCTTTCCTAGCAGCCACAGGAGAGCAGGAACAAGAACTGTCAGCGGCAGCAGCAGTGACCGCCAACGCTCAGGAGAGAGAGAGCTGTTCTCCATAGAGGAGCTTAAGGAGTAGCAGGAGGCTGACCCAGTTCTGGCAGGAGTAAGAAACTGGGTTAAAGACAACAGGAGACCGGACTGGCCCGCCTTGTCTTCCCAAGGGACTGACCTGAAGATTCTACATGCTCAGTGGGGCAGTTTGGAAATTCATGGCGGGGTCCTGTACAGACGCTGGCAAGCTCCGGGAGGAGGAGTAGATTGTCGGCAGCTCTTGGTGCCTCCCAGCCTCCATCCCGAGGTCCTCTTCTGGGTTCACGGTGCAGCTGGGACTGGACATTTTGGAAATAACAAAACTGTGCAGCGGCTCCGACAGTGGTTCTACTGGCCAGGTTGCTGTCAGGACGCGGAGTTACACGTCCATTGCTGTGATGTCTGCACCAGCCAGAAGGGACCCAACCAATGTTCCAGAGGGCTGTTACAGCAGTATTTGGTTGGGGCGTCGATGGAAAGGGTCAGTGTGGACATACTGGGGCCCTTCCCCACTACGGAGGGTGGCAATTAGGGATGTCCCGATACGATCACATGATCGGAAATCGGCCCCGATCACGTGGTTTCAGACTGATCGGGACTCGGGCTTTACTTCTCAATCCAAGCCCCGATCCGGACTCGGATACTGGGTTCAAATTACAGGAGAGCAACTTGGTTCTCCTTAAAGGTTGTCAGGCTCCTCTGATGCCCTTAACTTACACACCCAGAAGGAGCACAAAAGAGATCCAGTTTCTACCTACATTATATTATTTATATGGACTCAGCGTAGCAGGGATTCTTTTGAGCAGAGATGCAGAGAGCGGCAGGCAGACCGCTGATTATTCATGAACTCCAGCTGCGTTCTGCACACGACCACAGTAACATTTTCTAAGTCTCTAAGTGGCGTCACCAAAAAAATATACAATTAACACACAGTCATTCGTGTCTGCTCATTTTCTCTCTGGTAAGTTCTGTCTGTATTTGAGCATGACGTGTGGACGCGCTCGTGCTGCAGCAGCCGGGCAGCGCAGCGCACACTCCGCTTTTTTTGCGGTCAATAGATCAATTTGACCTGCTAGTTAAAAAGTTACTTGTGAGGTGAAAAAGAAGGAAGCAGGCAGGAGTTTTCTGGAGGACTGGGAGATGCAGGAAGATCAGAGACAGACAGGACTGGAAGATAGGAAAATAAAAACCAAGAAAACAAAACAAAGTTCTTAAAAAAAAGAAAATGTAGGTAGATTTATCCTACTACACGTTTGTACCTGTATAAAGTACTAATTCATCAGCATGTAGTATTTATATAGTTGATACAATTCAGATCATCTTCAAAACTCCATCCCATGCCCAGGGAGATATCTAAGCATTTTGGGGTCCGAGGCAAAATAGACCCCTGTGAGGTATTTTAAGTTGAAGTGCTACCTGTTTTTGTATTAGACTTTTTATATTTGCAATAAAGTCCAAAAGTGAAGAATGTATGTTATTTATTACTTGATTGTTCAAGCTACCTCACAGAAGGGATCTGTTGTTAAAAATTAAAATAAAAAGGTAATTAATTAAAAAATGAGGAACATTCTGGAACTGTTTCTTCCCTTTTTTATGTATCGAAAGTATCAGATCGGGATTTGGTATCAGCAGATTCTCAAAATCAAATGACTCGGACTCGGGGGCAAAAAAACCTGATCGGGACATCCCTACTGGCAATTGCTATGTCTTGGAGGCCATGGACTATTTCACCAAGTGATCAGAAGCGTACGCAATGCCAGACCAAAGCGCTAAATCTTCAGCTCAGCGGTTGGTGGATGAGATGTTCTCTCATTTCGGAGTGCCTGAGGAGCTGCACAGCGATCAAGGGAGGAACTTCGAGAGCCAGCTGTTCAGCGAAGCGTGTCAGCGGTTGGGGGTAAAAAAACAGAAACACTCCCCTTCACCAGCAGAGTGACGGGCTGGTGGAGCAGTTTGATCGCACTATGGCTACTCAGCTGGCTATCCTCAACAGCCAGCATCAGAGGGACTGGGACCTGCACTTGCCTCTTTTGTTGTGGGCTTACCGCACCGCTGTTCAGGAATACAGCCAGAGCACTCCTGCGGTTTTGATGTTTGGGAGGGAACTCCGGACACCAGTGGACATGGTGTTTGGGTCGGCTCCTGAGCCCGAGATTATGGGAGGACCAGAGCTGAATTATGTGAAACGACTGAAAGAGCGCATGAAGGAGATTCATCAACTAGCTCGAACAACCCTGTTTGAAGCTGGAGCTCACCAGAAACGGGCATATGACTCTAGAGCTCATGGATCATCTTTTGTACCTGGGGACAAAGTCTGGGTATACTGTCCAGTTCGGAAAAAAGGTATTTCCCCTAAGCTAATGAGCCATTGGCAAGGACCTGGAGAGATCTTGGATTGGATCTCTGAGGTGGTGTTCTGAGTTCGCCTACCTGGACGAGGCCGGCGAGTGGTCCTTCACAAGGACCGTTTGGCACCATATCGGCCACGAACTGTTGTGCTTCCGGCTACTGGTGGGGGTGGTCCCCCACTCCTTTTCGACAACACGGGATTGGCCAGTGACATGGTGGTGGATGGAACTGTGGTGGGAGGTGCTGACCCAGGTTAGGCCGGTGCGTATTCGGCGCCGGCCGGGTCGATTCAGAGACTTTGTGCTTGGGCACGTTGAGGGTTGTGAGGACACTTAACCCACTAAGAAGGGGGCTGTGTAGTGACCCCACCCACTGCCAGGCTAAGCAGTGGTGTGGTGCATTGTGGGAGTGGGTCACAAGTGACCCCGCCTACTGCCAGGCTAAGCAGCAACATGATGCATTGTGGGAGTAAATCACAGTTGTTTGTTCCATTTTCATTGTGTTCTGTACAGCTTTATTGTTCTGGGTTATGTTAGCATTGTTTTACTTTTGTTTAGTGTTTTATATGTGTTGCTGTCAGTTGGTATTACCGTGAGTTGGTGTTCCATGCTGGCAGATAGAGTGGAGAGCTGCTCAGTGTTAAAAATAAAGTTGTTGACTGCTAAGGTGAAATCAGCGTGTGTTCATTGGCTGAAACTCCTTCCGGCAATCTACGCTACTATGTGTGTATATATATATATATATATATATATATATATATATATATATATATATATATATATATATATATATATATATATATATATGTCTATATATATACATACATACATATATATATATATATATATATATATATATATATATATACACAAATATATATTGTAGCGTATATATATAGATATAGATAGATAGATAGGTATATAGATATATAGATATATACATACATACAGTGGTGTGAAAAACTATTTGCCCCCTTCCTGATTTCTTATTCTTTTGCATGTTTGTCACACAAAATGTTTCTGATCATCAAACACATTTAACCATTAGTCAAGGATAACACAAGTAAACACAAAATGCAGTTTTGAAATGATGGTTTTTATTATTTAGGGAGAGAACTAAATCCAAACCTACATTGCCCTGTGTGAAAAAGTAATTGCCCCTGAACCTAATAACTGGATGGGCCTCCCTTAGCAGCAATAACTGCAATCAAGCGTTTGCGATAACTTGCTACGAGTCTTTTTCAGCTCTATGGAGGAATTTTGGCCCACCCATCTTTGCAGAATTGTTGTAATTCAGCTTTATTTGAGGGTTTTCTAGCATGAACCGCCTTTTTAAGGTCATGCCATCGCATCTCAATAGGATTCAGGTCAGGACTTTGACAAGGCCACTCCAAAGTCTTCATTTTGTTGTTCTTCAGCCATTCAGAGGTGGATTTGCTGGTGTGTTTTGGGTCATTGTCCTGCTGCAACACCCAAGATCGCTTCAGCTTTAGTTGACGAACAGATGGCCGGACATTCTCCTTCAGGATGTTTTGGTAGACAGTGGAATTCATGGTTCCATTTATCACAGCAAGCCTCCCAGTTCCTGAAGCAGCAAAACAACCCCAGACCATCACACTACCACCACCATATTTTACTGTTGGTATGATGTTCTTTGTCTGAAATGCTGTGTTACTTCTACGCCAGATGTAACGGGACATTTGCCTTCCAAAAAGTTCAACTTTTGTCTCATCAGTCCACAAGGTATTTTCCCAAAAGTCTTGGCAATCATTGAGATGTTTCTTAGCAAAATTGAGACGAGCCCTAATGTTCTTTTTGCTTAACAGTGGTTTGCGTCTTGGAAATTTGCCATGCAGGCCATTTTTGCCCAGTCTCTTTCTTATGGTGGAGTCGTGAACACTGACCTTAACTGAGGAAAGTGAGGCCTGCAGTTCTATTTTGTATGGCTCCGCCCTGTAAGCCTAGCCTATTGGGAGTTAGTCCCCGACAACGACCAATGACTGAAGAGCTTTAATGTACGCCCGCCTAACAGGTGGGCCCTTGTCCTATAAATAGGTATGAGGACCAAGGATCGTCTCCTTTTAGTTCTTCAACTAGACCTGACCGCGATTGGGCTATCTTCAATCATCTCTCTACAACCATGACGAGCGAAGCAATCCAACTGTGCCAGTCCTGCAACGTGTTATACATTATGCCCGGCGACCTCCATGACAGATGTGACATCTGCCTCGGGCCTAGACACGCCGGCCTCGACCTTACACCCCAGGCGGCCTGCCACTTCTGCCAGCTCCTGCCGGCGGCCGAGAAACTCTGGCGCGTGGATTACTTCACCGCCATCTCCGAGGGCGCTGAGGGCGAGTTCGCTGCGCCCAACACTGTCCCACTGGAGGAGGCCATGGACTTTTTAGATGCCGGTCTGGAACCAGCTGGACCCGCGCTAGCTACCTGCTCTGACACGGTGTAGCTTAGCTGCGCAGGATCCTCACACTTGTCCTCGGAGGCAGCGGACCTTCAGGCTACTGAACGGATCCCAAACCCACACCTCCAGGACACCCACACACCGCTCCCTCCGATCCGAGCGTTGCTCCAGGAGCTGCCCGCCATCATCTCGGCAGCGGCGAGCTTCAAAGGACTAACGGTTAGAAATGTTCTCAGCTGCTTTTTAGTCACATCCCGCCCTCACCACGCCCACTTACTGCCATAAATAGTCAATGCAAAGTGCCTTGTGGATTTCATGCATGTACATAAGCCGGCTTGTTGCAGCATTTCGATCACAACCGCAGATCAAGGAAGCGCTATTTCACAAGTAGAAATTCAGGTACTTGTGGGTGAGGTGGAGAAATGAAAGGAAGTGCTTTTGCAAAACAAATAAGAGAAAATCCACTGAGTGGCACAGCGTTACTGAAGCCGTCAATGTTGTGTTCTTCAGAGAGATCTGTGGCGAATATATATAGAAAAAAAGATCCGATCAGGATTCAATCCCCAGACTCCCGGGTGAAAGTCATGCACGCTAACCAGTCAGCCAAACGGAGATCTCCCTTGTTCGGGTAGCCAGGGCGCATGACCAATCGGATCACAGTGACAGGACACGCTGTCACAGACGCATGACATTCTGTCTCAATCTGTCCCCCAGCTGATTTTCTGCATTCCGTATTCTGCGCTTCAGGCTGTGTGTGTGTGTGCACGCGCGCGCGTGTGTGAGTGTGCGCGCGTGTGTGTGTGCATGTGGGGGTTCTTGTTCTGTGTGAAAATGAAGCAGTACAAGTGATAATGCTGCTGGATTTCATAATTTTATCATTCTCAGCAGCAGCACTGCAGGTGCTCTCCATGTCTAAAATGTGCGTATGCAAGGTCCTTAGTCAACTTAAAGTTGCGCACTTTTTTCCGCTAAGTTTTCTTTCATAAATCCCAAAGTTTGCGTGCGAAGTTGCTTACGCAGTTTTCCGACCCCGTTTTGTGCGTAAACAAACTTGATAAATGAGGCCCCAGATCTGTTAGAATTCAACCTTCTGCTGGCCCACAAGGTGTCCAACAGTATCTCATTTGATAAATGCCATCCCCATGTTTTTAACCAAAGCTTTACAACCCTTTCCTTAATGGTACCTACAGGAGCTGAAGTCAAAATATCCAGACAAGAACAAAAATATGTACAGGGAGTGCAGAATTATTAGGCAAGTTGTATTTTTGAGGAATAATTTTATTATTGAACAACAAGGAACTCAAACAACTCATTAATATCAAAGCTGAATGTTTTTGGAAGTAATTTTTAGTTTTAGCTATTTTAGGGGGATATCTGTGTGTGCAGGTGACTATTACTGTGCATAACTATTAGGCAACTTAACAAAAAACAAATATATACCCATTTCAATTATTTATTTTTTACCAGTGAAACAAATATAACATCTCCACATTCACAAATATACATTTCTGACATTCAAAAACTATACAAAAACAAATCGGCAACCAATATAGCCACCTTTCTTTGCAAGGACACTCAAAAGCCAGCCATCCATGGATTCTGTCAGTGTTTTGATCTGTTCACCATCAACATTGCGTGCAGCAGCAACCACAGCCTCCCAGACATGGTTCAGAGAGGTGTACCGTTTTCCCTCCTTGTAAATCTCACATTTGATTATGGACCACAGGTTCTCAATGGGGTTCAGATCAGGTGAACAAGAAGGCCATGTCATTAGTTTTTCTTCTTTTATACCCTTTCTTGCAAGCCACGCTGTGGAGTACTTGGACGCGTGTGATGGAGCATTGTCCTGCATGAAAATCATGTTTTTATTGAAGGATGCAGACTTCTTCCTGTACCACTGCTTGAAGAAGGTGTCTTCCAGAAACTGGCAGTAGGACTGGGAGTTGAGCTCGACTCCATCCTCAACCCAAAAAGGCCCCACAAGCTCATACTTGATTATACCAGCCCAAACCAGTACTCCACCTCCACCTTGCTGGCGTCTGAGTCGGACTGGAGCTCTCTGCCCTTTACCAATCCAGCCACGGGCCCATCAAGACTCACTCTCATTTCATCAGTCCACAAAACCTTAGAAAAATCAGTTTTGAGATATTTCTTGGCCCAGTCTTGACGTTTCAGCTTGTGTGTCTTGTTCAGTGGTGGTCGTCTTTCAGCCCTTCTTACCTTGGCCATGTCTCTGAGTATTGCACACCTTGTGCTTTTGGGCACTCCAGTGATGTTGCAGCTCTGAAATATGGCCAAACTGGTGGCAAGTGGCATCTTGGCAGCAACACGCTTGACTTTTCTCAGTTCATGGGCAGTTATTTAGCACCTTGGTTTGTCCACACGCTTCTTGCGACCCTGTTGACTATTTTGAATGAAACGCTTGATTGTTCGATGATCACGCTTCAGAAGCTTTGCAATTTTAAGACTGCTGCATCCCTCTGCAAGATATCTCACTATTTTTGACCTTCCTGAGCTTGTCAAGTCCTTCTTTTGACCCATTTCGCCAAAGGAAAGGAAGTTGCCAAATAATTATGCACACCTGATATAGGGTGTTGATGTCATTAGACCACACCCCTTCTCATTACAGAGATGCACATCACCTAATATGCTTAAATGGTAGTAGGCTTTCGAGCCTATACAGCTTCGAGTAAGACAACATGCATTAAGAGGATGATGTGGACAAAATACTCTTTTGCCTAATAATTCTGCACACCCTGTATAAGGATAAATATAAGGGTAAAGCAGTTGCAAATGTAGTTTTCAGAGAGGGAAAATGGTAACACTCTGGTATGAAACCTGCATGATCTTTCTACACTAGAATTGTAATCAGCGAATTCAGGCTCCTCAGCATCCATCTTGAACCTGAACAAATGCTTGATTAAGGGATCCTTTAGGCGAGCATGAATCAGAGACAAATCCACTCAAAAATTCGAATGTCTACTCATTCAAATGCAGAATGTCTCAAAGCACCATTTCATAAACCAAATTTACTGGTTATAGACATTCAGACACATCAAAATGTAGTTGTAATGAAAATGAGTTATTAAATTAACTGAATTTAAAAAATCAACAAACAGGAACACGCCCAACATGTTTAACATGCACAACTATTAACAGCTCAGCTACACCGACTCTATGCAGCAGGCCTAATGACCTTGTACATAAAATATGTTAGGTTGATGCAGTATAATATTCAGGAGCATATTTGAGAGACTTCATGAGAAATAGTCAAGCTAATACTTTCTTTTGATTCTACTTTCTTATTTACATTCCATTCTGAGATGTTTCAACCTTCATGTGTGCTGTTTTTCTTCATAAATAATGATTTGATTGACTAAATAGCTGTAAACGTGTGTCAATAGTAAACTTTATTTCCTGATCTTTCTGTTCGATCGTTCACAATCTTTCAGCTCGCAATATATTCACACGCTAAGACAGCAAAGTGCACAAGAACGTCCCTTTATTCAATCACAAGTTTAAACATGTGCACGCCTGATCCATGCTAGCCGCTAAATCCGTTTTGTTCGAACGTTAATCTGGACTCGCTACGAACGTAAAAGCGGCAAGACTAGAGAGACAAATGACGGCGACCCAACTCTTATTTTTAGATCACATGCGGCTGTTCTCCATAATGTTTAATCAGCCACTGAACCGTCCCAAGATGGCTCGACTCCCACCTTAATGTAAACACTAGCAAGCTGCTTTATACTCGGAGCTGGTTAAAATCCAGATGAAATGTTAGAGGGACAGGGTCACGCACCGATTGTTGCGCTGCAGCAGCGAAGCGAACGACAGAGGGCATCACGGAACGTTGGTCCCGGAAAACGTCAGCGGACTCCCAGCTCTTTCGGTGTAATATTCCAATACTCATCATTAAATATTAATTCAGGCAACCATTACGTTTTTTTCAGGTTTAGATAGGATTTCGCCCACCACTGAGAGCACTCGGTTCCATAGTGTAGCGGTTATCACGTCTGCTTTACACGCAGAAGGTCCTGGGTTCGAGCCCCAGTGGAACCACCTGTTAATTTTCCTTCTAACTGTGTGAAATAACACGGTAAGTTATGCACTAAATATGCAGCACGACAAACGCACGCATCACATACTGTAGCTGCATGTTTAACTCAACCAGAACGATAATCATCTACACTAATTAGTGAACAGGTATTAATTTAGTTGCATATTAGCAGATGTAAAGTTGGATGACATTTCACTATGACTTTTCTTTTGCAATATCATTATTGAGCAAATAATAAAAGCATCACCATAATTTTTCTTAATAAATTAGCATAACACTAGATTTTTTTGTATTTGTGTCGAATAAAGGAACCAGGGAATGTCTTTAATCTGTGTTCAACACAAACAGATATATTTAATGAAGTCAAAATGCCAGCTTATACTACCTATACCCAATTCAATTCAAAGGTACTTTATTAATCCCGGAGGGAAATTGAATACCACCTATACTACCCCCGACTTAATTTTTTTGTTTGCCTGCATCTGTTTTCTTTTTTGTTTGTTTTATGTCTATCCTATAGGTCGTAGCTGTAAATTTCTAGTTGGTGTAGTAAGTTAATAGTCAATGATAAGCAGTAAAATGTATTTTTTATTTTATTACAGAAAGAACAGGGCTTCGATAAATTAATGCAACCTCACAAGAACAGGTCAAAAGGTAAAGGTCTAGCATTCCTTCCAGGAATGTGTCATCTTCTGCCTTTCATTCCAAAATTTTAAACTAAGATAATCTTAAACTGAGAACTGATGGGGTTATTGCTGCTTTAGAAAATCTGTAAAAATCAAAGATCTCATGACACAATATTGCAAAATCTCAACTACCACCACATCAATATGCAGCTCAACATCTCCAAAACTAATCCATTTGAAATGACTAAGTTTTACCCATTTTTGTGCTTGCTAAAGCAGATTAGCTGTGCCATCTTGAATTGTATTGGCTCCAAATTGTAATCAGTTCTAGATGTGCATCCAATGGTTGTTTCCTGAGCGTTTCAGTAAAATCTATTGATTGGTTCTTCAGATGTTTTGCTAGCAAAGATGTACACACAGACACAAGGGCAAAAACATCACCAGCCTTCATATCAAGGCAAGAAAACAAGAAAATCCTTTTCATAACAAAGACAACCTTGGATTACAAATAAAACAGTCACACTTGTATGGTTGTCACTTAGCTTCTTGTATTTACTAAAGAATGCTGTACATTTAGCCTAATTTCAGACTGTAAGGATCTGATGATCTAATAAACATATTTTAGCTCTAGCCCTAATAATATACCTAATCCAAATGACTGCTCTCACAGAGTAATAAAATATCAAACACGATTAGAGATCAATTTTAAAACACAAAACCTATAAAGCAACTCAAAACAGATAAAAACATTAAATCATGGCAATACTTGTACAAACTATCAGAACAGTTTTTAAAAAGTAACAATTACAAGTTTAATTTTGCATGCACACATTCTACTTTTTAAGATTTATAAGTAAATCATTGTTGTGTGTATTTTGTGGTGCCTAAATAGTTATGCTCCAATAGACCCAGGCTCCTGGGACACCTCCAACAGTCCTCTGAACTGATACCCTCCACTGTTCTCTCTGTGTTTGTATGCATTTTTTTTCTCTGATAGCCTCTCTCTCTGTAATTTTCTGGAGCGTGTTCTCCTGTATCTTCTCTGGCTTCTGAGCTTTATGTTTCTAAAACATCATGATTGTTCCCAGTATTCACTTGTTGTGTTGGTTTCTCTGTCTCTAGCCTTTCTGTTCTTTTGTCCTCGACAGAAGCAGATGGCTGCCCTGCCTGAGTCTGGATCTGCCAGACATTTCTACCTGTTAAAACTGTGATTCCCCCCCCCCCCCCTCCACTTTCCTTGTTGCCAAGTGATTACTCAAAGAAAATCGTCAAGTTTCTCTGCATAAACTGCCTTCAGATTATTTTGATGTGAGCTTGTGCTATTTATAAAACACAATCAAAATACAATAGCATATTTCAATTGATTCCCAAAATATCATTGTATTACCAAAACATAAAAAATCGTGTTTGTTTCCTATGGGTCAGTCTAAAGGTCCTATATCATGCAAAATCTACTTTTAGGAGCTTTTGACTATGTTGTTATTTCCTTATGAAAAGCACCCCAGAGGGGGTTTTGGCTGCATTTTCCTGTCTAAGCTGCAAACCGTTTGCTTTTTGCTCAGTTTGAATTGCTGGTGTTGTTGCAGCATCATCACAACCCGCTCCTCCCCATCCAGTCTAGTCCAAAGCCTCTTTTAGAAAACAATGCCACCAGTTTGCATCTAGGAGTCTTAGGTGGTTTATAGAAAGCCTAAGTCATGCCCATCTGCATCCAGACCATGGGTCCCCGGAAGAACGAAAAAATGAATGCAAGTCAATGGGGCTAAAAACACTTTTATAATCCTGTTTGTTATGTGCCATGGATTTCACGTATGATGTTTGTGAATTTTAAAGACACATTCTGATGCTAACAAGGCGCACATTTTTAAATGTTGACAATTGTTATTTTAGGTTTTGTGTGAAAATATGGATTGCAAATTTGCATCACCTAATGGACGTCATCGAACCAGAAACTAGAGAAATGGCTGTAAATTCAGCAAAATTCAAATCCTTCCTTCAGGAGGAAAGTATCATCATAAAGCTGGTCATTTGGTAAGTAGCAGCTAAGCTAGGGGAAAGGAGATTCTGGTGACATCGTATAGGCGATGTGCCAACGTCTGATTTGTGGTCATGCTAATCACAAAGTTTTACAAGCTGAAAAATCTCAAAGTACGTGACTGGCGTGGTTGAAACACACATCAATCTTTTTCAGTTAAATTGAAGTACAACATATGAGCGATTCAAGGTGTAAGGCAAAGCAGATTAGAAAATAGTTCTTTTAGTCCCACGAATGCCGCAGAATTCCTGCAACGCCATGCCGCTTTCATATGACTCACCGTGGTGGCAGTATTACACTGAATGCTGGCTGAGTAAGGACATGTCAGCATGAAACTGTAGTGTCTACATCTGCAGCTGTGTACTATTGTGGAATACACACTGCAGGAGGCAGGGTTTGATCAAATCCAAGCCTCTTATTTCTGGGTAGGATAGCTCACAAAAATAACTTACCTTTCACAAAAAATGCCATCTCAATAATACCAACCGTAATATTTTTTCTTATAATGTGCATATCATCGTTGCAAGGTGTAAAGTAGCAAGATACAGGTCCTTAAAGCTTTTTCAAACTATAACCTTAAAGGTTCCATATCATGCTATTTTAAACATTTGAGAGCAAAGGTAGGCACAGTAAATGATAAAATATTACGAATGGCACTTTTGAGATGTCATTTATTGTTTGAATGCTGTGCAGTGGTTCCCAAACTTATTTAGCCGCGCACCCCCTTCTATGTCCCGACCATGTCGACGCACCCCCCAGCCCCCACATCAGGGCATGGCTATATATGTATATATATATATATATATATATATATATATATATATATATATATATATATATATATACATATATATATATATATATATATATATATATATATATATATATATATATATATATATCAGACGTCAAGCTAAACAGTCACTCGACAGACAGGGTTTAAAAAATATGATCGACCTTTTTCCCCATCACTTTCATTTTTTGAATAGTAATTAATAAACATTCAGTACCATTACGATTTCCTTTGATTTAATTTTAAACAAATATTTAGAGTGCCCAGGTAACACATAAAAAATGCAATTTAAAGGTTTTCTTAAAGTAGGAACGTTTAACCCAGGGGTCGGCAACCCACGGCTCTTCCATCCATCTGATGCGGCTCTCAGTGCTTGTAAAATAATGAATGGATTTTAAATAAAATGCTTTATATTTTACTGCATTACTTTTATATCTGTATGCCAATTCTAAATGTAAAGATTGTCTGTGTAAACCTGAACAGGTCCAACCCGGTCTTACTGTGAGATCGGGTTGACGCGTCACGCTTGTGCGTAATCATATGCGCTTTCTGAGCTGAAGAGGATGTGAGATTCTGGGCTTCTCCTCAGACGGCTCCTGGATGTGACACCACATTGGAGACAGGAACAAGCACTATTCAGCCAAAGTTTCATAATCAGGGAACATTTTCTAAGTGACAAGTCTCTCTGAGAGACAGGGTTTGGAAAACGCTCGCTTCAGTCGGACGAATCTTCCCGCATGCGCTCTGGTTCTGCGACGCGCTCCAAGCCTCTCTCCACATCTTCAGCTCGCTGTGCACCTTACGTATGCGCTGACAGCGAGCTGCGCTGAGCAGTGTCCAGCTCAGATGTTCAGATGGGAATCATTTCTTGATTTATTTTGTTGCATCCACAATGTTCTGTGTGTGAGGTTTACAATGTCAGAACACCTGCATGACAGGTGTTAATTACAATCTGCCAGAATGACTCACCACCTTCGGATTTCTCCAACATCGTTAAAAATGATCAAATACGGAACATATCGGCATGCGCAGGCCAGAGTGCTGAAGCTCGGCGCATTGTTATTATGAAGCTAGGGCACATGCGGAGGACACACACATACACGCGCGCGCAAAGATATACTTATTTTCAATTACATTTATTGTGCCCACTTACTTTTTCTTTGGCCCACCCACAAATGAGTTTCTAGCTACGCTAATGGTGACATATGACAGACTTCTCTGAGCTCCGCAGCCATTACACTTTTCACCTTGCGCACCCCCTAGCGGCAGCTCGCGCACCCCCAGGGGTGCGCGCACCACACTTAGGGAATCCCTGAAAGCATTCAAACTATAGTGATCCTTTTTCTCTTTATAGTTAGTTAGTTGGTTTATTATTCTGTTTCCGTACATTATTTGGCATTTAACTACTTCCACAATTTTTCAACTAAACAATTTTGGTAACAAAACGTTCAGCTCGTTCAGCTTATGCCGACAATGACTTTTGGTATTAAAATATTTTATACTTTTTGAGATATTCAGCTTTTTCTGCGATTTTTGGTCCCATTGAAAGGAATGGGATTGCTCAATTTTCAGCTAAATCCTATCACTTTTTTGAACTTTTACTCTTATAGGTTAACTTTAACCTAGAGACTTCATTAACATTTCAACAAACTCACAAGACTTTCAGCTATTACTGGTTAAAATCTTTTTGATATCTATTACAGTTTTTCTAAAATCACAGGTAGAAGTTGAGGTACGGCTTGAGATTTTCAGAAAAATATCACAAAAATTATAACAGGGAAAGATAGGAGCAATGACCATCCTTTGCTCCATTTCTGGCATTGTCCTGAGAAAACCGTAAGTCCAATTGAAATGAGACGCACGCCGGCTTGCAGCTAACATATACAGTGGGGCAAAAAAGTATTTAGTCAGCCACCGATTGTGCAAGTTCTCCCACTTAAAATGATGACAGAGATCAGTAATTTACATCATAAGTACACTTCAACTGTGAGAGACAGAATGTGAAAAAAATCCATGAATTCACATGGCAGGATTTTTAAAGAATTTATTTGTAAATCAGGGTGGAAAATAAGTATTTGGTCACTTCAAACAAGGAAAATCTCTGGCTCTCACAGACCTGTAACGTCTTCTTTAAGAAACTTTTCTGTACTCCACTCATTACCTGTATTAATGGCACCTGTTTGAACTCATTATCTGTATAAAAGACACCTGTCCACAGCCTCAAACAGTCAGACTCCAAACTCCACTATGGCCAAGACCAAAGAGCTTTCGAAGGACACCAGGAAAAGAATTGTAGACCTGCACCAGACTGGGAAGAGTGAATCTACAATAGGCAAGCAGCTTGGTGTGAAAAAATCAACTGTGGGAGCAATTATCAGATAATGGAAGACATACAAGACCACTGATAATCTCCCTCGATCTGGGGCTCCATGCAAGATCTCATCCCGTGGGGTCAAAATGATCATGAGAACTGTGAGCAAGAATCCCAGAACCACACGGGGGGACCTGGTGAATGACCTGCAGAGTGCTGGAACCACAGTAACAAAGGTCACCATCAGTAACACACTACAACGGCAGGGAATCAAATCCTGCAGTGCCAGACGTGTTCCGCTGCTGAAGCCAGTGCATGTCCAGGCCCATCTGAAGTTTGCCAGAGAGCACATGGATGATACAGCAGAGGATTGGGAGAATGTCATGTGGTCAGATGAAACCAAAGTAGAACTTTTTGGTATAAACTCAACTCGTCGTGTTTGGAGGAAGAAGAATACTGAGTTGCATCCCAAGAACACCATACCTACTGTGAAGCATGGGGGTGGGAACATCATGCTTTGGGGCTGTTTTTCTGCTAAGGGGACAGGACAACTGATCCGTGTTAAGGACAGAATGAATGGGGCCATGTATCGTGAGATTCTGAGCCAAAACCTCCTTCCATCAGTGAGAGCTTTGAAGATGAAACGTGGCTGGGTCTTCCAACACGACAATGATCCCAAACACACCGCCCGGGCAACAAAGGAGTGGCTCCGTAAGAAGCATTTGAAAGTCCTGGAGTGGCCTAGCCAGTCTCCTGACCTCAACCCCATAGAAAATCTGTGGAGGGAGTTGAAAGTCCGTGTTGCTCGGCGACAGCCCCAAAACATCACTGCTCTCGAGAGGATCTGCATGGATGAATGGGCCAAAATACCAGCTACTGTGTGTGCAACCTGGTAAAGACCTATAGTAATCGTTTGACCTCTGTTATTGCCAACAAAGGTTATGTTACAAAGTATTGAGTTGAATTTTTGTTATTGACCAAATACTTATTTTCCACCCTGATTTACAAATAAATTATTTAAAAATCCTGCCATGTGAATTCATGGATTTTTTTTCACATTCTGTCTCTCACAGTTGAAGTGTACCTATGATGAAAATTACTGACCTCTGTCATCATTTTAAGTGGGAGAACTTGCACAATCGGTGACTGACTAAATACTTTTTTGCCCCACTGTATACCTTCGTTTTGAGCTATAAATCATGAATGTACTCCAAACTTGTGGTCGTACGGTTCATTTCATTGAGAATATTTAAATAAAAAAAAAAGTCTCTCACCACTCAAAACTGAAAATTCCGCACTCAAACTTTTGACCTTCACATTTTCTGGAAACAACTCTTTCCAACACCCAGTCCGTTTGGAGTACCGAAACAAATTATATTTCAAAAAGTAGGAATTCTCAGCTTTTCAGAATGGGTTTCATTTTGTCCTTAAGTGTTACGGTTCGTTCTCTACAAGCCTCAGAAGGAGGAGAAACCCTGTCTCATTGAAACCCATTTTAAAGGAACAGATTTTCTCCTCCGATCGGCTTCAGACAGCTAAAATGTTCTCGTCATAGCTTCTAGACAATTCATGGTAGGCACAAAAAAATTCACACATATGACCATCAAAGCCTTCTGCCACTCACACTTTTTGAATTTTTCAAATCTGTGCAGTACTTTTCGAATGGTGATGAGAAGTTTGACAGGTCCAATTTCACTTCTGAAGGACAGATTTAAAGGCTTCTCTCATTAACACGAGTACAGCTGCAGGCCTCCAACAGCCGGGGGGAAAGGCGGAAAACAGTGCTGCTCTCTGATTGGTTGAGAGTGTTCAACCATTTTCTGTCCAAGCAGGATCGAGCACCCACACATATGATACATCAAATCAACCAGCTTGGTCTCAAGAATTTTGTTTTCAATTTTAAATGCGTTATCTGTTACCATGGTAACACAAGTGCTTAAGGATATCCCCAAACAAGTCTCACTGAAATGAATGTGAAAAGCCTAATATTGAGCCTATAACATACTGCTGTTTCTTATCTTTCTGAGCTCTATACACTTAAAACTAGCAGCATAGCTGACATTTTAACACTAGTCAGAAGGCAGGAACCGCCCCCTCCTCCTTCACTGCTCTCTCATAGGCTGAGAGTTTTCAATCGTCTTCTGCCTAAAAGGAAATATGCACCCACACATATGATACATCAATTCAACCTGCTTGGTCCCAGGAGTCTTGTATTAACTTGATATTGTATTCTGCATTACCATGGCAACGTGCTTAGCAACAACATTTAACAACATTTTAGACACAACTGTATCAACGTAATTTAATATAGAAATGATATTCAAAGTTTAAAAGAGTCATGTGTGACATTGTGCATTGCTTTATTAAAGCAGACTCCTGTCATCTGTTACCATGGCAACACAAGGAACTATTAATTACTTTAACCAAGTCTCATATGAATGAATATAAAAAGCTGAATATTGAGCCAATAACAGACTTCTGTTTTTGATCTTTTTGAACTATCTGTACTTAAAACTAGAAACAAGTTAAATCTGATTGACCGTCAGAAGGTGAGAAATTGCCCCACTCCCTCCCAGTCCCCTGACTGGTTGAGAGAGGTCAATCGTCTTCTGGCTAAATGGACTTACACACCCACACATGCGAGACATCAAATCGATTGACTTGGCCATCCATCCGTCCGTCCGTCCGTCCGTCAGGTTCATTGGCAGATCTGAAGCGTGACTGAGAGGATCTGTTGCCCAGACGCGGAGTGATGGAAATAACCAGCGTGGTTATCTCCTGAAGGTTTAGATTGAGGGTTTAGAGGGCCGGTAAGCCTAGAGACTCGATACAAAGTCTAGTGAGAACGATGACTGAGTGATGAATGAAACGCCGGCACTTCCTTAAGTAGTGTCGGCGTGATGACGTCAGCCGCCACGTTGGTGGCAGGAATGATGGGACAGAAGTCAGCGGGATGAGTTAGTGACAGGACCCCCCCCCCCCCCCCCCCTCTAGGGACGGCTCCCGAAGTCCCAGGATGGTGGGCCCAGAAGTCAGTCAGCAGGGTAGGGTCGACAAACGAGCTCGTGGGCTCCCAAGAGCATTCCTCAGGCCCGTAAACCTCCCAGTCCACGAGGTACTGCCAACCTCGTCCCTGGCGGCGAGCATCCAGAATCTTGCGGACCGTGTAGGTGCGATCCGCCTCAACCCCGCGGGGCGGAGGCACCCGGGCCGGCGGAGGGTGGAGAGGAGAGGAGACCACCGGCTTCAGCTGGGAGACGTGAAAGACCGGGTGGATCCGGAGAGTAGCCGGGAGGCGCAGACGGTATAGGTGACTGGATTGATGACCCTGAGGACAGGGAACGGACCCAGGAAGCGAGAAGTGAGCTTCCGGGAGCCAGCCGGCATCCTCAGGTTAGCGGAGGAGAGCCACACCTGGTCGCCAGACCAGAAGACGGGGCCAGGCCGGTGGCGGCGGCGATGCTGACGGGCATACTCCGTGTTGGCCCGGGTGATGGCCGCACGGGCCCAAATCCAGGCGAGCCGACAGCGGCGGACCAGCGTCTGGGCAGCAGGGACCTCCACCTCGGGCACCTGTTGGTCAAACAGAGGAGGCTGGTACCCGTCTCGAAGGGAGACAGACTCGTGGCAGAGGAGGTCTGGAGGTTGTGTGACAGCTCTGCCCACAGGAGAAAGCGAGGCCAGGTGGTCGGCTGGGACGAAGCGAAGCAGCGCAGGTAGCGTCCAAGCTGCTGGTTAGCTCTCTCCGTCTGACCGTTTGTCTGTGGATGGTACCCAGAGGACAGGCTGGTGGAAGCACCGACCAGGCGACAGAACGCTTTCCAGAAGCGTGAGACGAACTGGGGTCCTTGGTCGGAAACCACGTCCTGAGGGAAACCGTGGAGCCACACCACCTGTTCTAGGTGCAGTTCGGCCGTCCTCTTGGCAGTGGGGAGGCCGGCCAGGGCCACTAAGTGCACGGCCTTGGAGAAACGGTCCGTGATAGTCAATATGGTGCCCAGGTGGTCGACCGCCGGCAGTCCCGTGACAAAGTCCAGCCCGATGTGTGACCACAGCCGCTTGGGCACAGGGAGAGGCTGTAACTCTCCAGCGCCGGGTCGGTTGGAGGACTTGGAGCGAGCACACACATCACATGCCGCGGTGAACTTGCAGACGTCCTTCCTCATGGACGGCCACCAGAGAGCCCGACAGAGGAACTGGAGGGTATGGGCTTGTCCTTGATGTCCCGCGAGCTGTGAACAATGCCCCCACGTGACTGCCTCTTGTCGGCAGGAGGCGGGAACGTAGAGACGGTTCGATGGAGTCTCCGGCGGCGCCGGATCGCCAGGAAGTGCTGCCCGTATGGACTGCTCCAATGGCCATTGGAGGGAGGCCAGGAAGCGTTGAGTCGGTAGAATGGTCCGAGGCTCCGGGGGGCCGGCATCTGGTGCGAAATGCCGAGAGAGAGCGTCCGCCTTGAGGTTCTTGGAGCCGGGCCGGTAGGCGATATGGAAGTGGTACGGCTCAAAAAAGAGGGCCCACCGAGCCTGACGAGGGTTGAGTTGGTGGGCAGACTGTAGATGAATGAGATTCTGGTGGTCGGTCCAGATCAGAAAGGGATCGGTGGTCCCCAGGAG
Organism: Nothobranchius furzeri; assembly: GCF_043380555.1. Taxonomy (NCBI): domain Eukaryota; kingdom Metazoa; phylum Chordata; class Actinopteri; order Cyprinodontiformes; family Nothobranchiidae; genus Nothobranchius; species Nothobranchius furzeri. The sequence goes on from NC_091741.1 coordinate 85,040,707, forward strand.
CCACTGCCTCCATTCCTCCAGAGCCCATTTTATAGCCAGCAGCTCTCGTCCCCGACCCCGTAGTTGTGCTGTGTGGGGGAAAACTTCCGGGAGAAGTAGGCACATGGGTGGAGCTTAGAGTCTGGACCCCGTTGCGAGAGAACGGCCCCCGCTCCCACATCAGAGGCGTCCACCTCCACGACGAAGGGCCGGGTCTGGTCCGGGTGGAGGAGGATGGATTCTTTAGTGAAACGTCCGACCAGCTCATGGAAAGCACGGACAGCCTCTGGAGTAAGGCGAAAAGGGCGAGGCTGATTGGTGGTTTTGGTGAGTGAGGTCAGTGGCGCTGCGAGGGAACTGAAGTTGCGTATAAACCTCTGGTAAAAGTTCGAGAAACCCAGGAAGCTTTGCAGCTGCTTCAGGGTCGTGGGTAGAGGCCACTGAGCTACTGCCTGAAACTTCTGGGGGTCCATCTTCAGGCCCCGGGAGGAGATGGTAAAACCCAGGAAGGAGGTGGACTCCTGGTGAAACGCACACTTCTCCAGTTTGCAGTAAAGTCCATGGTCCAGGAGGCAGGATAGAACAGCTCGAACATGCCGAATGTGCTCTTCGGCCGTGCGGGAGTAGATGAGGATGTCATCTAGATAAACAAAGACCCAGCGGCCCAACATGTCTCTCAGCACATCTGTAATGAACCACTGTAAGACGGCGGGGCTGTTGCAGAGGCCAAAAGGCATCACCAGATATTCATAGTGCCCAGTGGGCGTGATAAAAGCGGTCTTCCACTCCTCACCTTCCTTAATACGGATGAGGTTATAGGTGCTGCGCAGATCCAGTTTAGTAAACACAGCGGCTTGTGTGATGGCGTCCAGGGCGGTGCCCATGAGAGGGAGAGGGTGACGGTCCCTGATCGTTATTTTATTTAACCCTCGATAGTCTATACAGGGCCGGAGATCTCCCTCCTTCTTCTTTACAAAGAAAAACCCAGCGGCCCCGGGGGATGTTGAGGGACGGATGAATCCCTTCTGGAGGGCATCAGTTATATAATTGTCCATAGCCCGGGTCTCCGCCGGAGAGAGGGAGAACAGGCGACCCCGAGGGGGTGTGGTGCCGGGCTGGAGCCTGATCTCCAGGTCGTAGGGTCGATGAGGAGGTAACCTGGTAGTGGGTTCTTTAGCGAAGACCTGAGCAAGGTCGTGGTATTGAGGAGGGACGAGCGTCAGGTCTACGTCTGTGGGAGGGGCTGCTCCAGTCCGAGGTGCAGGGGAGCCTCGGTAGTTATGGCAACCTGTGCCCCAGGCCAGGACTTTACTGGTGGACCAGGAGATGTGAGGCTCATGGCGGCAGAACCAGGAATGACCCAGAATGAGAGGCGTAGCCGGAGCCTGGATGACCAGGAAGTGGAGGGTCTCCCGGTGTTTGCCAATAGTCATGTGGAGACCCTGAGTTCGGTGGGTGAGAGGGTACGACATGATGGGCCGTCCGTCCACAGAGGTCACGGGAATGGGTCGGTCGAGGGCGGTGAGGGGTATCTTGAGCCGAGTAACCAGTCCGTGATCGATAAAACACTCCACAGCCCCAGTGTCTAAAAGTGCCTCCAGTCTGGTCGGGCCTTGGTCCAGGTGGAGGGAGACCGGGAGAGTGGTTCGGTGTGGAGCCAGAAAAGTGGAGACTCCGGGCGGGACAGCCCCTACTCCGACCCGGAGGGACCGTTTCCCAGTCGTTTTGGGCACGTGCCACGATGGTGACCCAAATCCCCACAGTAAGCACATCTTCCCTCCTGATAGCGCCGTGCCCGTTCCTCAGGGGGAAGATGTCCGAGCTGCATCGGCTCCTCCGTCGGTTGGTGAGCCGGCCAGCGGGGTGACGTCCTGGTGTGCACGGGGGCTGACATGGTGCTCGGCCGGTTCAGGATGCAGCGGTCCAGTTGGAGAGCCAGATCCACTGCCAGGTCCAGGGAGGTTGGGGCCTCGTGCCCGATCATGCCCTCCCGGATTCTCGGTGACAATCCCTCCAGGTAAACGGCCTTTAGGGCGGCGTCATCCCACCTCAACTGAGCGGCTGTCGTCCGGAAGCGAGAGGTGTACTGAGCCGCCGTCTGGGAGCCCTGGCGAAGCTGAAGCAGCCGAGTCTCGTCCGAGACCTCGCTGCTGGGGTGCACAAAAGTCTTTTTCATCTCCTTTACAAAAGTCTCATAGTCATTGCAAGCAGGAGATTTCTGATTGTAAAGAGCCTCCGCCCATTCACCTGCTTGACCTGTCAGCAGTGAGGTCAGCAGGGCGACATGAGAGCAGGATGTGGGGTAGCGAGCCGGCTGGCACTCCAAAGTCATGGCCAGGGTCGCCAGCATGCCCTCCGGGGATCCTCTGGATCCATCCCACTTCTCTGGAAGGCTGAGGCGTGGTTCCATCCTGTCTGTGACGGCTGTGGTCTGTCGTTGCAGAGCGGTGGACAGCTGGAGAACTAGCTCGGTGAGAGACTCAATCTTTGTGGCTTGGCGATCAGCTACGGCACGGAGCTGGTTCATTTCTGCCGTATGCTGATCCAAGGTTGCGCTCTGTTGAGCCACTTCAACACGCAGACGCGCGAACTCCGCTGGGTCAACTTGAGACTCAGTCATCCTGTCAGGTTCGTTGGCAGATCTGAAGCGTGACTGAGAGGATCTGTTGCCCAGATGTGGAGTGATGGAAATAACCAGCGTGGTTATCTCCTGAAGGTTTAGATTGAGGGTTTAGACGGCTGGTAAGCCTGGAGACTCGATACAAAGTCTGGTGAGAACGATGACTGAGTGATGAATGAAACGCCGGCACTTCCTTAAGTAGTGTCGGCGTGATGACGTCAGCTGCCACGTTGGTGGCAGGAATGATGGGAGGAATGATGGGACAGAAGTCAGCGGGATGAGTTCGTGAAACCATCCAATAAACCATCTAACATCCATCCAACAATCCATCCATTATTTCATTCATCCAACCATTCATCCATCCCATATCAAGTCTGAGCATATGTTAATCTATCAGTTTCAGATATCAGCACATATTTCTAAATTCACAGTTCAGTCAATTGTAAAAATGTACCCATTAAACTATTCTCATTCAAATGTCAGCTGTTTAACACTTCAAATTTAAAGTTTTAATCAATGTTCAAAGATTAAAGTTTTCTGCTGTTTAGCATTTTTTGTCCATTCTTCACCTATATTCTGAGTTTTATTACACTTGTTGGTGATTTTTGCTTCTAAATCTTTAAAGGGACTTTACAGAGTTTTGAATTTTTATGCTCGTGATTGCCCCCTCAGGCCAAAAGCGTAACGGCAGCTTCAATAGTAGGCTCGTGCACGAGGCGCGCATGCTGTACATGCACACTCCTTAATGAAAATAACAGCTGAGACAGTCCCTTGTGTGTGTGTGTGTGTGTGTGTGTGTGTGTGTGTGTGTGTGTGTGTGTGTGTGTGTGTGTGTGTGTGTGTGTGTGTGTGTGTGTGTGTGTGTGGCCCGGTGGACAGAGGACAGGTGAACGTGCAGCTAATTAGTTAAATAATTTGGTTCTGTACCTGTCTCTTCAGCACAGCCGACAAAGGTTTGTGATGGGTCAGTCTTCCTGCATGCTCAAATCATGCCCTTCCCTTGCTTGAAAAGTTGTTCCAAAATGAAAGTTGAACCCACATCTTTTTTATCTGTGAATTCAATGCCGTTCAGCGAGTGTCAAATAAAAATTTAGGCATCTTACTGTAAAAAAAAAATACCATTAATGTAAAAAATAAACTCTAAACAAACTATGTTCACATCCAGAATCGAACTCGGGTCCCCCTACACTAGAGTCCATTGTCTTATTAGATGAGCTAAAGCACCACTAACAGCTTTTGTACCTGTAAGATTTATATTCCTGATGACAGCTGAAACAACGTTCGGAGAACGGTTCGGAACGAAAATGGCTATTTTGTTGCTAATTTGCAGGAAATATCTAGAAGAAAGTAGCTAAGGGTCCTCAGAAATGTAGCTAGGTTCATCACTAGGCGTTAGAGTTGGCACTACCTCACTCTGCTGATAAAGCTACAGATAGCAAATGCCTGAGCGTGAACCAGGCCCCCACAATGCAGCTCTGAAATTGAGTCAAACCCGGAAGTGAAATAAATTGCAGTTCCACCCTCATCCTACCGCACTACCTCATCCCTCGTCACACTGAACACTGGTGCTCCACAGGGGTGTGCATTGAGCGCACTCCTGTACTCACTCTGCGCCTACGACTGCACGGCCACTAGAAACTCCAACATCATTGTGAAGTTTGCGGACGACACCACGGTGGTGGGTCTCATCACCAACAATGATGAGACGGCCTACAGGGAGGAGATCAGCACCCTGACCCACTGGTGCCAAGACAACCATCTCATCCTCAATGTCGCGAAGACAAAGGAGTTAATAGTGGATTTTCGGAGGTGCAGAGGAGTACACACCCCCATCAACATCAAAGGCAACGCGGTGGAGATAGTGAGCAGCTTCCGTTTCCTTAGTGTTCTGGCCGAGGATCTCACGTGGTCAGTGCACACAAACAATACAGTAAAGAAGGCACAGCAATGCCTCTTCTTTCTCAGGAGATTGAAATGGTTCGGCATGAGCCGCCACATCCTCAGGACCTTCTATTGCTGTGCCATTGAGAGTATCCTCACTGGATGCATCACCACCTGGTATGGCAACAGCACTGCTTACAACCGCAAAGCTCTCCAGAGAGTAGTGCGGTTTGCTGAAAGGATAATGGGAGTTGAGCTTCCCTCCCTCCAAGACATCTACAGGAAGCGGTGCCTGAGGAAAGCGGGGAGGATCATCAAGGACTCAACTCACCCCAGCCATAAACTGTTCAGACTACTTCCAACAGGAAGGAGGTTCTGTAGCATCTGGTCCTAAACCAGCAGACTAAGAGACAGCTTTTTTCATCAGGCCATCAGACTGCTGAACACTACATAGACACCTCACCCTCACTACTGGAACTTCAACATTACACACGCCACACAGTATATTAATGCCACTGTTTGTACATACCAACTTCTGTATATTATATATCTTGTCGTTTTTATTTTTTATTTTTTGTTGTTGTTGTTGTGCATGATTCTGTTGCTGTGAAGCTCGCACACAAGAATTTCACTTGCACGTACTGTACTAGTGTACCTGCACATGTGACGTGACAATAAAGGTGATTTGATTTGATTTTGATTTGATTCATCTGCTGGGGGCTGGTGTCAGAAACGAGCAAATCCTCATTGACTCCCATGTTAAAAATACCAATTTCGCAGCAGAAATAAACATGTTTACAGCCTGGTACCAAAACATGTTTTTTGTTTAAATTATCTAGTTTACACTCATGACAACTCTGAGGGGGGTGAATTTTTTTCTCACTCTTCTAAGTGTATTAAAAGCCTAAAATTCTGTATAACTAATGAGGATCCGACCCACGTGACCACAAAGGTAGCTCCGTGGAAAGGCCCCAGTAGAGCCTCGGCCTGGCTTGGAAATTGCTCTGGGATTTTGAGTCTCTGTGTGTGTGTATTCTTGTTTGGATATTTTTTGTGCAATTGTTGGACAAAATGACTTGATGTGACATTAATTACACTAATAGAGTGTCCAAGGAGTCTCCACTTCATTTTTTTCGGTAAGTAAAATTATATTTATGTATTTTAGGTCACTGCCGAGCTGAGCTTAGATTTTAACATGTACAGTTTAACCATTAAAGTTAAATGTAATAGGGTAAAACCCAGTGCATTTAACATAATGCTGCACTTTAGAAAATGGGTTGAAATATAACATGTTGGTGGAGCTGGGTTCCGACTATCGGCTTGTGGAGCTCTCGGGAGACCGATGTTTTCCACCCTTATCCCCTCCCCGCAGCCCGGTCCATCTCTGTCTGATCGCGACTTCTGTTAGCTGCGCGGGCTGACGGCTGGTTCTTATGGCAAGCCAGAACCGCCAAAATACGCCACTTCTCCCCGCAGCTCGGCGCATCTCTGTCTGATCGCGGCTTCTGACTGCTGCTCGGGCTGACGGCTTGTGGAGCTCTGGGATGGAAACCTTTCCACCCGGCTGTCGGCTTGTGGAGGTTCGCGAGACCCCCACAGAGGTCTCGGAGACCTCTGTGTTCCACCCGGTTTTACCCAGCGGTCAGCCCGGCGTATCTCTGACTCAGAAGCTCTGGTTTTGTGCACAATTAACTCCGGTTGTAGCTACCTCCGTTAGCTTAGCTCCCACCTCCGCATTAGCTTTGGGTTAGCTTCAGGTAAGCTTGTAGCTAGTTCGACCAGGTGTCGTCAGTCGATCCCAGCCTTACAGCCCCACCCTCAGCTCCTCCTCTCTTCCCTTTTATGGAATTGTCTGGGCTTGATGGAACCTGTGACACGGTCAAAATGGCGGTGGTGGCCACCTCCCATTTTAGCAGAAAAACTTGTTATTGGAGTCTATGGAACCCCATTGTCCATCTATTTACTGTATGTCGATGTTTAGAAAGCAGGAGAATGCTGGATGCAACGAATGCTGTCAAACAAGCCAAAAAGGGTAACGGTATCTTACATATCAAGGAAATTGAAGCATATCATTGGTTTGCGGCCCTTTCTTTACCTTCAGTTGATGCAATTGTTCAAATGCAGCACAGATGCAAATTCTGCTCTTCTGCTGTTCATCAGCTTTTTTGGCCATAGCCTTTTTTAAAGTCAGTTTCACATGTTTGACCCATTGTTGGCACTTTTTCTGCTATAAATCCAAATGTAACTCGCATACGAAACGTAACAATTTAGTAGGTTAGGTAATATAGCTAGCCTGCATGGCTCTGTCTTTGCGTCTGGTTCAAATGCTTCAAGCCTGGAAGCCTACTCGATTTGTGCACAGAGAGGGGTATGTGCAGATGGGGTACTATAAGAGGACAGTTTAATGGATGCATTATTGGAGTCTATGGAAACCCATTGTCCATATATTTATGTCGATGGCGTGAACGCGCATGAAGCAGCCTGCTCGACCCGAGCAACTCTCTTTTTCTGTGATTTTACAGAAAAACAGGCAATCACAGTAAAAATGCCAGGGCTCATTCTACAGGACCAGGGAATTGCAGGAGAATGTATGAAGAAGAAATTTATTATTTCTATACATATTTTGGCTGTCAAACTTCCATAATGCCCCTTTAAATACATTCAGCTCATTTTGACAGTTTAGCTTAGTTTCAGCTTCTATTCAGCAGCTTCAGCAATCAGTTTCTGAATTCAGCATATGATGCTAATTTCACAGTTCAGCTATATGTAAAAATTAAACTGTTAAACTAGTCCTACTGAAATAACAGGTGTTTAGACACTTTAGCTGTCCAGTTTTTTTAAACAATGTTCACAGATTTCAGTTTTCTGCTGTTTAGGATTAGTTTTCTTGATGCTCCACTTACTTTTTGTGCTTTATTTGTTTGTTGGTGCTTTTTGCTTTCACATCTTTCACTACATTCAGCTCATTTGCCAGTTTAGCTTAGTTTCAGCTTCACTTGAGCTATTCAGCAGCTTCAGGAATCAGTTTTTGAATTCAGCATATGATGCTAATTTCACAGGTAAGCTAAATGTAAAAATTAAACTGTTAAATTAGTCCTACTGACATAACAGGTGTTTAGGCATTTTAGCTGTCCAGATTTTTATACAATGTTCACAGATTTCAGTTTTTTGCTATTTAGGATTATTTTTCTCCATTCTTCACTTACTTTTTGTGCTTTATTTGCTTGTTAGTGATTTTTGCTTCTACGTCTTTCAACACATTCAGCTCATTTTGACAGTTTTGCTTACTTTCAGCTTCAGTTCAGCTATTAAGCTGATTCAGATTACAGTTTAAGCTATCCAGCATTCAAACAGCATTTCTGCAAGAAATGCAATTTATCCAGTTTTAAATATGAGTTATTTTCATCAGCCTGAATTCATAACCGGAAATGTTTCAATGAAGCTTCGCCTAAGCCCGGCTCAACAAAACACACCTAAAACATAGTCTTAGGTCAGTCAGCCTATTGTTGTATTGGCCTTGGTAGTCCAGTGGTTAAAGTGACTAGTCTGGCACTCTGATCACTAAGTCTGTTACAAAGCAGTATTTGTGTAAGATACATATCCTGTACTGGCCAGGGGAGGCAGGGTTCAGATCAGAGACCAGCTGGTAGAGGAGCAGGGCCTGATGACACACTTATGCCACTTACACACTAGCATCGGCTCCACTCCGCACTGCAAAGTCCACCCCAACCTGGCCATGTTTGTTCCACAGGAATGCAGATGTGAGCACACGGGTGGTCTCCAAAATTGGTGCAAAGAATAGATATCAGTGATGTCCTGAGCGCATCTCCGAGATTGTGGACAGGGAAAAAAAACGCGCGGTGTCTCCATTATTAAACAAAAGCGGCCTGAGTAGTCTTGCTTTTGGAGACTCTGTGACTCTGATAATTCATCATGCTTTGCTGTGTCAGGCAGTCTGGCAGCACTGTGTGTGTGTGCTCCTCACAGCAGTGGGAGACAGAAAACAACTTTGTGTGTGTGCAGGAAGGCCCCGCTGGCTAATTCTGTCTGCCAATCGGAGGTTCCCCCTAATGGTAGACATTACTTTAAGCCGGCCAATCAGTCAGCAGTGGGCGTATTGGACCAGTTCGGCTCCAGGCAGACTGCCTCGGGAAGAGGGCTGAAAAGATGTCCGGTAGCACGCAGGAAAATTGAAGGTGTCGTGGTGAGGGAAAGGTGGACCCAATGTGCAGAAACCCAGAACCACTTGAGGAGATGAGGTGTGAAAAAACAAAGTCTTTATTTTTAGAAACGTAAAAACTAAATACAAAAGGCTCAAAACCAAGGGAGCCAACTAGAACTCAAAATCACTCACAGGAGGGAAAAACTTGAATGCTGGAAACTAGAGAAACTGGGAACTGGAACTGGGAATCAGGAGGCTACAAACACACTGACAGGAGACAATGAACCGACTAACACAGAAGACAAGACCAGGGCTTAAATACACAGGGCTGAGTGATTAAGGGAATTGGGTACAGGTGGGACTAATAAACTGTGAGGAGAAGTAGAACCAAGCAGGGGAGGAAACCAGACCTAAAACCTGTAAAACAAAAGTTACTGAACTTAAATAAACCTAAACACTAGAAATAAGGACACAGGGGACACTAAAGATAAATAAACTAATGACCTAAAGAGTTATAGAACAAAATACACTGAAAGGCTGGGGCATAATAATACCTAATCAAAGTAAATGACACAACAAGGAGGGGAACCATGAGGGAACACAGGAGACGAGGACGCAGAACGTGACGGAAGGCTACTTAGATGAGAACACTCCAAACCCAGTCCAGGCAGAGTAGAGCCAATGCTAGTGTGTATTAGTTTCCAATGACACTTTACAGGATTTTCAAAGTAAAACTTAGCATTTGCAGCTGAAACAGGAAAATGCATGAATGCAGCAAAAGACAGGTTGGGTTCTTTTTTTTTTCAAGGGAACAACGATTTTTTTAAAATTTGAATATTTTTACATGTTATTACTGTCAAAATCTGAGAATTTTCCTGAGAAAGATAATACAGACATATTCAAATTTGGTTTGTTTTTGAGCTTGGAAAGATCTCCTAAGTCTCACAGGACCTTGCTTTTGTTGGTAACTTTCACATGCATTAGGAAGTGTAAACTTCTATAAAGTGTGAAGGCATAACCAGAACTGTTTATGACTTTGTAATAAAGCAAATTCTTTCAGATCTGATGTATTTATCAGCTTTAAAACCACATTACCAGTTAGAAACAATTATGTTAATGCATAATTTCATCATCTTCATTCACCAAATCTTCATTTTCCTCACATCTTTTTATCACAATTTTTGCTTTTCCAATATTTTATATTTTTAGTCATTTTTAATGAGTTTGTTTTTTATTTTTTGTTCTTGAGTTATGTATTTGTTTATTTTTTGCAAGTCATGTTGTCACTGCAATATTAATCACTGTTATCGCGCATAACTGGTTTTCCTAATATCATGCAGCCCTACTCTGCTTTGTAAACTATTTACCCCTTACATACTTTTCTGCTTTTTTCTTTAAATGTAAAAAACATTACAGAATCAAAGATTGAGTTCATTCATTGAGTTCAAGACTGCATACAAAATTCCATTTTCAAATGATTATTTCATTTATTAAAACAAAAAAGATATCCAAACCAATGCAACTCGACATTATAAAGTAATTGACTCTCTTTCTAAATAATAAATTGTAAATAACTGCATCATTTGTAAACTGCGTTCATTTTAACCAGCCACACCCAGCCCAGATCACGTAGGATAAATACAATACTTTAACCAAACTTGTATGACAATATAAAGTGGGCTGAAAGATTTAATAAAATATATAAAGACCAATTCTAAAGACATTCAAGAACAAAGGGACCCCAAAAAACATCTGTTAGAGGTTTGGTGACTTAAGGTCTGAGTTCATGATGACGTTCAGTTCAAGGCCAAAACTTTAGCTGAGCAAAAAGAAAGGTCCAGCTCACTTTTGATTCAAAAGCTTGATGATCCCCCAGTCTTGATGGAAAAATATTTTATGGACTGAAGAGACAGAGTTTTAGCCTGTGAATATATCTGGCCACAACCCATTGACAAATCTCAATAGTCGGTGGAGTCTACAGTTGTTTTTCAGTCTCTGCATGCTATTGAACAACAAACTCACCACTATAGATGTCAGTCAACATGGCAGTCCGCCATTCACTGGTGAAGAAGATGCAAATACCGGTATGTCCTTTTTCTAAATAAAAGACTTAAGTAAATGATAAATGATAAATAACAAGCACTTGTATAGCGCCTCTCAGAGTAAGGACTCCAAAGCGCTTTACATCACAGTGTATCATTCATACAATCACACACACATTCACACACTGATGGTGATGAGCTGCGATGTAGCCACAGCTGCCCTGGGGTGCACTGACAGAGGCAGTACCTCAAAGAGCCAACTGATAGAGCACTGTGATCGGCACACCACCAGACTGGCCAGGGCTGTGGAGGTTCCAGTGAAGTGTGGCTAGACTGACATGCAGAGTAATATCATTTTACTTCTGCTACTGTCCTACGTTTCTAGACTAACTAATTTAAACATTTTGATATGGGTGTGTAATTACATTTGGTATAAGAAAACACTCCATTTCAGAAAGAGAACATCATCCTAAAAGTCAAACGTGGTGGTAGTTTGATGGTCTGGGGATGCTGTTACATCAGCACCTGAGCAACTCTACTGGTGGAACTATGAATTCTGCTCCTCACCACAAAACCCTGACACTCCAATGTGGCTGATATGACACTTATAACAACTATAACAAATGTTCTTTCTTTCTTTTTTTTGTTGCATAAAGCTATGCAAGTTTAGACAGATTTTTGTCATCATCAATTGAAAAATGTATTTTATGAAGGTTATCTTTGTCCGATGATGTATGTTTGCTGATCAGAAACATTTAGAAGTGACAAAAAAGGACACTAGATGAAACCAGTGAGGGAGACAATTATTCTACACAATGTAGTTCTCTAGACTTTAGAAAATGTGCTGTTTTCAATCTAAGCTCAGTACCTACAATTTTTGTTGGATTTTTAAACACAAACACAAAAATTGTCTTTAAAATTCACTCGTAATTCAAAGGGTGAGCTGGCAAACAATTTAAATAAATCAGTGGTCAGTAGAAAATACCAGATTTGTTAATTTTTTTTGTGCTAATTCTGCAAAAAGGGTAATTAGGAAAATATATATGTATGTGCACACACGTCCGCCGATGTAATAGTTCTTAAACTAAGAGCGTCACTAAAGGTTCACAACATAAAAACGAATGCTTTGACTTTCCAAATATGTGCTCCTTCTAGCAGTTATCAAACACCACAGGTGTTAACAGTTGAAAATCAAGAGCACCCGTCATATTTTAACGGCTAGTTTTAGGAACATTTGTTAGCTAAGAGGCTCATTTAAAAGTAAAGATATTAATTACTGACCTGAAATTATGTGTCATCTTTGCAACTCTTTGTACTCCATTTACTGTCTAAGAAGGGAATTACGAGTTAGTAAACTTTCAACCTTCTGCCCATCTCAGCCTCAGCGCAGGAAAAGGCAGTGCCAATGGTTACCGTAGCAACAGCGCCACCTGTGTTCCGTCGAAAAGCGATATTAATTTCTCCTTCGCACGTGTTTGTCATTGCTTGTTATGTGTACAATGGGATGATATAAAAATATAGAAGCGAGAAAAAATAATGTCTAATAGGTTGAGAAGGATCACGCTGTTTGATTTTAAATATGGTCCTTTCTTCAACCGGATGTTCTCATCTTGCGATACGTTAGTGTCACACTAATCACTGTCCCCAAAATGGCGAACATAGTTGCCTCTTCTGTGGTTGCTGCAGCCGCAGCTGCCGCCGCCAATAGAGACCCAGCCGTCGACCGGTCTTTACGATCAGTGTTTGGTAAGATTAATATTCTTCCTTTCTTGTAAATGTGAAGTTTTATTTAATTGGTTCGTGATAAGTTGGAAAAATAACAGGCCCATGAATTGAGGCCAACGGACAACAATGCTCTGAGTAGCGTTGCTTTAATGTTGGGGCTGCATGGTGGCTGCATTAGCACTGTTGCCTCGCAGCACGAAGGTTGCAGGTTCGAAACTCGGCTGCGGCCTTTCTGCGTGGAGTTGCGTATTCTCCCCATTCATGCGTGGGTTTCCTCCGGGTACTCCGGTTTCCCCCCACAGATCACAACATGCCCTATAGGTTATAAATTGTAAGTTGCTTGGATAAAAGCGTCTGCCAAATAAATGAACATAAACATCGGCAATTTATTGGAGACAAAGAAACTGATACAGTTATTCACGTATTTTCGATATTTATGTTGTTTGCTGTTTTAGTTGGAAACATCCCGTATGAAGCTACAGAGGAGCAGCTGAAAGACATATTTTCTGAAGTCGGACTTGTTGTCAGTTTCAGGTAAGTGAAGGAAGGAACTAGTTTTTAATAGGTTTCGAATGAAGGCAACAGCAACATGACTTATTTGGTTGCTGGAAGACGTTTCGCTTCTGATCCGAGGAGCTTTGTCACTTCTCACTGGAAAATGAGAGGGTCAAGCTTATGAACTGTAGCTGTCTATTGTTGCTTAACGAGCAGAAACCACCTATGAATACACATCCTCTTTACCCCCCAGGAGGCTGTGACCTAGACTAGTTTTTAAATTACTTTTACATGCCTTCTCTAGTTTTAAAGCAAACAGAACCCCTTTCAGTGAGGTTACATCTGTGTATAATCATGACTGACTTGTCTTTTTAGATTGGTGTATGACAGAGAGACAGGCAAGCCAAAGGGATATGGGTTCTGTGAGTACCAGGACCAGGAGACAGCCCTCAGTGCCATGCGGAACCTGAACGGGAGAGAGTTCAGTGGTCGAGCTCTTAGAGTTGACAACGCAGCCAGTGAGAAAAACAAGGAAGAACTTAAAAGTAAGCTTTTCTCATTTCATTACTTAACATTTTTAAAAGTAGGCGTGGTTTTGTGTTAGGAGATGTTTGTACAAAGCAGCAGCTTGTATCCTCCTGCAGGTTTGGGAACAGGAGCTCCTATTATTGAGTCTCCATATGGGGACAGCGTTGCTCCAGCGGAGGCTCCAGAGTCCATCAGCAGAGCTGTGGCCAGTCTCCCACCTGAGCAGATGTTTGAACTCATGAAGCAGATGAAGGTTGGTGGAATTGTCGCCTCTGTTATGATTTTGTTCACAGAAACACCACCTGGCAAACGTCTTTCTATTTCTGACCAGATTAATTTTAAATCTATTATTTGATCAAATGCATGTCCATTTTAATCCTTTCTGAGCTATTCTAAATACAGGATTTTATGTAATCTAAAACCCCAGTAATATAAATCAACTCTGTAACAAGCTGCAAATAACAAAATGCTTAGGGTTCCTGAGCCATTAGATGGTCTCTCAGTCTAAGTTGAATTACTGAGATAAATGGACTTTTACACTATATTCACTACACACACACACAATATATATATATATATATATATATATATATATATATATATAAACTGGCTAGTCTCTTGAGTTAGGAATGTATTTATTCTACATGATATATAAGTCAGAATTACAAAGAAAAACATTATTCCAATTAAAACTGTGAATTTTAAAGTTCTATAGCTAAAATTGAATGACAAACCCATTGAACATTCAAAGAAAAGATAAAAACACAGAACTATTACTCAAGGCCAATGATAAATATCTAGCATAAACTAAGTTTTTGACTTTGAACAATATGCGTTTTGTTGGTGTTTACAAACTATCACATGACTTGTAGGCAGGTAAAGAGTTAAAGTAGAAAACTGGAACTGAAATTAAGCAATCTAAAATAGTTAGACTATAATGATGCTGCTTACTGTATAATGGCATGTATATAAATTGTCACACAAAGCACCTTACAGCTGCAGAAAAATGGCTATTTTATGCACTAGTGCTGTGCAGCCAGTTTGTCTCAGCTGCCAAACACACCTTCTCTTTGCACAGTTGGTAGTCTGCTTCATTAAGTCCAAGAAAACTTCCCACTGCTGATATTTCCCCCCCAATTGGGAAAGTGTTTTGTTGCCCCAGAGCTCCTGCTAGCTGGACTGCTCCATAGTGCTGAAGCTGATCCCTGAGGGGGTTTTGGGCTTCTGTTTTGAATTGGTAACTACAAATCTCTATGCACACCTTTGTCTATTGTTCTGCAAAGATGTTACAGACTTGTCAAATTGTGTGAAATGAAATGGAGATGGGGATGGATGTAAAGTAGGGTAATTAGTGTTTTATTGTGGACCTGAGATTTTTATTGTCATTGTTCTGTTTTTAACTTTTGAAGATTTAAAGGATTTTCTTCCCCCAGCTGTGTGTGCAAAACAGTCCCCAGGAAGCAAGGAACATGTTGCTGCAGAACCCTCAGCTGGCCTATGCTCTGCTACAGGCTCAGGTCGTAATGAGAATCGTCGACCCTGAGATTGCTCTGGTGAGGATGAGGAAATCTCACAAATCTTACCAATGAGTTAATCTTGACCACAATGCTTATAATTAGAATAATTACAGTTTAAGCTCCTGATTTGGTATTGAAACATTCTCTCCACTTGTTTTTGGGGTGTACAGAAAATGCTTCACCGTCAAACAACGGTGCAGCCGTTGGTGTCCAGTGGACAGGGTGGAGGAGCTCCACCTGTCAATCCTGCTCCTGCTCCTGCTCAGCCCAGCGTTCCGGTGCCTCAGCCTCAGCCTGTGGTAAGTGGGAAATGGATGCACGTTAGATTTAAATTCAGGTAGAACTTTATTAATCACTCAGGGAGTTTCCTCTGGGAAATTCAGTTTTTAGCAGAAGCACACCAACAGAAAAAACTGTTTCAACAAGAAAATAACTTTCCGTCCGTCCGCCCGCCCGCTTATCCAGAGACTGGTCATGGGGGCAGTAGCCTAAGGCGAGAGGCCCAGATTTCCCTCTCCCCAGCCACTTGGGCCAGCTCCTCCGGGGGAATCCCAAGGTGTTCCCTGGCCAGGTGAGAGACATAGTCCCTCCACCGTGTCCTGGGTCTACCTTTAGGTCTCCTCCCGGTTGGACGTGCCTGGAAAACCTCACCAGGGAGGCGTCCAGGAGCCATCCTGACCAGATGCCCGAGCCACCTCAACTGGCTCCTCTCGATGTGGAGGAGCAGTGGCTCTACTCCATGCCCCTCCCGAATGACCGAGCTTCTCACCTATCTCTAAGGGAGAGCCCAGCCACTCTTCGGAGAAAATTCATTTCGGCCGCTTGTATCTGTGATCTCGTTATTTCGGTCACTACCCAAATCTCATGACCATCGGTGAGGGTAGGAACATAGATCGACCGGTAAATCGAGAGCTGCGCCTTCTGACTCAGCTCTCTCTACACCACGACAGACCGGTACCATCTGAGCCGCGTTCCGCTTGGACTGCCGGTACCTGTCAGCTGCCTCTGGAGTCCCACAGGCCAAAAAGACCTGATAGGACTCTTTCTTCAGCTTGACAGCATCACTGCAGATGCAGCACCAATCTACCTATCGATCTCACGCTCCAGTTTTCCCTCACTCGTGAACAAGACCCCGAGATACTTAAACTCCTCCACTTGGCAGGACCTCGTCCCTGACCCGGAGAAGGCATTCTACACTTTCCCGAATCAAGACCATGGTCTCAGATTTAGAGGAGCTGATTCTCATCCTAGCTGCTTCACACTCAGCTGCGAACCGCTCCAGCGAAAGCTGAAGATCACGTTCTGATGAAGCCAACAGGACCACATCATCTGCAAAAAGCAGAGACCTGATCCTCAGGCCACCAAAACGGATGCCCTCCACACCTTGGCTGCACCTAGAAATCCTGTCCATAAAGATTATGAATAGATTCGGTGAAAAAGGGCAGCCTTGGCGGAGTCCAACTCTCACTGGGAACGAGCCCGACTTACTGCCAGCAATGTGGACCAAGCTCTGGCACCGGTCATACAGGGACCTAACAGCCCGTATCAGAGGGCCTGGTACTCCATACTCCCGGAGTACCCCCCACAGGGCCCCCGAGGTACGCGGTCAAACGCCTTCTCCAAATCCACAAAACACATGTAGACTGGTTGGGTATATTCCCACGCACCCTCCAGGATCCCCCTAAGGGTATAGAGCTGGTCCAGTGTTCCACGGCCAGGACGAAAACCACATTGCTCCTCCTGAATCTGAGGTTCAACAATCCGACGGACCCTCCTCTCCAGAACCCCTGAATAGACCTTACCAGGAAGGCTCAGGAGTGTGATCCCCCTGTAGCTGGAACACACCCTGTGGTCCCCCTTTTTAAATAAGGGGACCACCACCCCGGTCTGCCAGTCCAGTGGGACTGCCCCCGATGTCCACGCGATATTGCAGTCAGCCAACACAGCCGCACAACATCCAGAGCCTTAAGGAACTCCGATCAGATCTCATCCACCCCTGGAGCCTTGCCACAGAGGAGCTTTTGAACCACCTCAGTGACCTCAGCACCAGAGATTTGAGAGGCCAACCCAAAGTCCCCAGACTCTGCTTCCTCACTGGAAGAAAATAATTTAAAAAACCCGACCGGAGCGGAGGCAGTGACTGACGCGTGCATGAGCCGTTTTCAGCTCTGTCTTGTCAAATGCACAACATACGTTACGAAAAAAGTAACTTTAAATATTCAACTGAAAAAGAGGCGAGCTGAAGAAAACCTAGGGAGTACTGAAGAAACGTGAGCAACAGTGAAGCAAGCACAGAGATCCGTTGCTGTCTGTGTGTGTGCGTGGGCCGGAGCAGAGTTTTGTGTGTAGGGAGGGGCGGGCGCTCCATCTGACTGGCCAATCGCAGAGCGTGAAGGCAGTCAGTTACCCAATGAGGATTTTTCTTCAGCACGATTACAGATATTTACGAGTTTTACTCGTTTCTTGCTCGTATTAGTCAAAAATGCTTTATCCGCGGCTCATCCCTAGCTGTAACCACCCTGCCCTGCCTCCTCCTCCTTGCTGCCTGCCGGCTGTGATCACAAGCAACAACAGAGTAGTTCCCGCTGCTTCTTCGGGAAACAGCGCAAAAAAAATCTATAAAACAGGATCTTGCAGGCGTGGCGCTGGGATTTCAGCCGTGGCGGGCCGCCACGGCTACGCCTATGTAAGGGAAACACTGAAACTACACATCTTATCTTTAAAGAAGGAATGTGAGAAAATATGAAAACATAGCAGCCGTATTCACACCACATCTTGATTTTATTGCAGAGTTATTCAGGCTGATTGTCAGGTTTTGTTCATCATCACCAGCATGTGAATGTATGTGAATGGATGAATGATGCAGTGTAGTGTAAAGTCCTTTGGAGTCCTCGGACTCTGAAAGGTGATGTACATGTGCAGGTAATTTGTCATTTAACATTTTTTCTTTCTCAATCTTTTCTAGAAGCGCTGCATGTAACAAGTCATCAAATAGCACAGGCCCTGTCTTTGGCAGAGCCCACATAACTAGCTTTAAGTCTGGAAGATATCAGCTGTAGCATGAATAAAATAGTTACATTCACAGTGACATTTACGTTTATATTTTGTGCTAGTTCGTTGTTATTGCTGCAGTTTTTTAAAGCAATTATCAGTTAAGTGTAAACCAGATCAAGTGAAGAGAGAATTTCAAGTCTGATCTAACACCTTGTCCTGTCTTTCACACACACACACACACACTTTATTCCTGAAGTGTTTCCTTTTCTAAAAACACAGAGAATCTGCTGTGAGAATGGGCAGCGCCTCCCCTCTCCCAGCGATCTCAGGTGTTCATGTGTGAAAACCCGGTTTATAGGGTGCTTGGGCTTTGATGTTCTGCTATAGCAGCTTCAGATCTTGTTGGTATTTATTCTGCAGGGCGGTGCACCTCCACCAGAGGGATGAAAGAAAATACATTTATGTCAAATGAGCCTATTGGGTATTTGTCTGGGGTGGTAAAGTAGAATTAGGTTGACTTGTTTGTTTTTAATAAAGTTTAAAAATCAGATTGTACATTTTGTATATTAACATTATCCAAAGTTTCTTATTTTGTGCTTTTTTCATCTGTCACAGCATCACCCCCATTCACAGGTTTCTCTGTTTTTTTTTTCTCTTTTTCCCCATTAGTGTTACAAATCATTGTCCATCTAATCTCCTGAGACAACGCTGTCCTCGGCTGTCTGTAGTCCATGTTCAGAGTGGTACACGCTAGAGGCCTACACAGGAAGCTTTAAAATCCACTTCGGCTGATTCTCTGACCATTACTGTGCTTTCTTGCAATATTTTCATCCAATCTCAAACCCATTCATTAACAAAACAAAGACTTGTCCTTTAGGATCAAACACTTATATGCATAAAGTGTTATATTTCAGAAGAACAAACTGGCAGATATTTCCATCCTTTTCTCACGTTTTATACTCACCAGTCTCAATTACCGTACCACCCTCAGCTGTACTCACCATCTGAACAATAATCTTGGGACTTGTGGTTAATTTTAGCCACCTGTATCTGCTAGATTTGTGTTGGGTCTTGTGAATCTTGCAAGACCCCAGTTCCAATGCAGAGGTCTGCTAATAACCCTTGTTTTCCTCTCCCTCCTACCAACTGTCCCTAGACCTGTGGCTTAGTTTTAGCTACTCACTCACTCACGCCTGTTCCCTCTATAGTTGCATACAGAGCCCGTTACACACCCTAAAGCCAAACTGCACTGTGACTACCCTTTAAACAGGCAGATTACAGCCTAGTAATAGTCTCATAGTCAAACTGTTAAGTGTCCAACAGGTGAAGATGGTGGTCTTTATGAGACATATCCAGGGTATCCGCGGGTCCTTAAAAAGTCTTAAATTTGCTTTTCCAAATTTAAGGCCTTAAAAATCCTTAAAAATGACAAATAATCCTTAAATACAGTTTCCAAAGGTCTTAAATGTCCAAAGACCCAATAAACAAGATTCTTTTATTTCTATAAAATTTTCATAAATTTCTAGTTAGTGTTCAGCATTTTTTGTGTACGATCTTGACGTAAGCGGAACCGTACACATTCAGTTTGTTGCGAAAGGGGGCTATTTTTAGATGAGCACATTAGCTGGTTAAGCTAGTGGGAGCTTGCGCCATGGGGAAGTGCAAGTTTAATGGTAACTGGATGGTTAATCCCACGTTGGCGACGTGGTTAGCATCGGTTCCAGGCAATAGCTGGGAATTATAGCTTAAATTTTAAAAAATTGCTTAAATTTGGTCAAAGTGGCCTTAAAAAAGGTCTTAAAAAGTCTTAAATTTGGCTCCCTTAAACCTGCAGATACCCTGATATCCAATCAGACTAAACATATTTTATTGTAGAATAAATAACCAAACAATATGGCTCCTGGACATGTATGAACATGAAGAGTGAGCCAAGCTTATGTCAGTTTTGTAAATATAATTATTTGTTAATCAGCTTATCATTTATGAGGTTTAATAATAAAATTGATTTTTTTTAGTTAAGTGTTTCACTGAAAGAAATATTTAGGTGATGTTATTTTGAAGTTGGGTAAATAAATGTTTACTTTCTCTTTCGATCAGCCTGGCATGCATGTCAACGGAGCTCCTCAGATGATGCAGCCCCCCAACATGGGTGTTCCTGGACCAATGGCAGGACCAGGACCTGGACCCGGACCTGTACCTGGACCTGGACCTGTTGGACCACCAGGTAATAACTACGAGAAATGGATGTTGAAAGATCAGTATGTCCGTTTTTTATTAGTCTGTGATTTTTGTTGTTAGTGCTGGTTAGGTTGTTCATGAGCATGATATCTGCTCTATTGTCACTCTGTAGCTCAGGTTCTCATCTTTTGTTGCTGTTAAGTTGATGTTAATTGGCTGATTGAGCAAATATAAGTAGTTTGGAGTAAGTAAAAACTCAATAATATATATTCAGGATATATGTTTAAACTACATTTTGGGGGAAAAGCTTCTTTTGTGTTTCAAGTTTAATTTTTGTGTGTTGCCATTTTGTGGAGTAAATTGTTACCTATTCAGGCTTTATTTAATAAATTAGTTGTTTTAAAACTATTTACCCTCTTGCTGTAGATTCACAAAGTATCAGAATCCTCTTTATTTTCCAATGAAGAGAAAATATTCTTTAAAAGTGCTTTTTATGTCAGATTTGTGTCAACCTAACTGGAATCAGCCAGGATTCTTCTAGGTCTTCTTCGTTTAAATCTGCATCTTTTAATCTGTGATCACTTTAGGAGGTAGTTTAAGATGCTGGTTGAGTCTGTACAGATGCGTCTTAAAGCAGACAGGTTTTCTGCCTAAAGTGCCACACGTCCATGACGTTGAGTCCAAAGAGACATCCATGCTGAACCGAATCTCTGTGGACTGTCGTCTGTGAACGGATGCTGACATGAATCAGCTGCTGGCATTTTGCTGCAAATTGTCTGCACAGACAGAGCTGTAGTTATGTTGTTACTAATTTATAAAATGGTTACCATGGTTACCGCTGCTGATAGGTTGGAGATTGAACAAGTGTAGTAATCCTATCCTAAAGATCACATTTGTCAACCAACTCTCATTAAACTGTAGTAATGACTTAAGGTGGATTCTTCACACACTGATGTAGATCCATAGCAGGGCATCATTTTCTAAAGCTTGGAAACATCCAGAAACTCAGTGAAGCCGAGTAGCCACCAAGCTTTTTCCTAGAAGAAACTAAATACGTAAGAGCTTTGGTTCCAGAGATGACATGAAGATCCCATTAATGGTTGGAGCTCAGCCCGAAGAACCAGGTTTCCTATGCAGAATGGAAACTCATTTCATCTCCATAAAATAAGTCATGAAAAATTAGTTTTGAGACAAGCCGGAGCCTGGTAATTTTAGGCTAGATTAGGGTAACTGCATGGAGTTTTAAAAAATGCTAAATGTTGTCTAAATAAAAGCAGGTAATAATAAAATGTGCAGAAATTCAGAGTCTGAACACATTCTGAATCCACTTTCTGCCAAAGCTTTACCCTGTCATGCTTCTCCATGATCACTAGGTGTCACTAGAGCCTCAGCTAATGACTAACCATCAGCAAAGCTTCTCAGTAGTAAATAAAATGTTTAGTCTTCATCCTGCTCTCAAACATTTGCTGATTTCTGTCTATGTAACACATGTAACACTCTAGTTCTGAAACACTCTCTCTTTAAAGCCTGTTTTTTTATGTGTGTGCATGAAATGACTTCATTAGCTCCAAACTGCTGCTTTGCTCTCTTGAGACGTGTGTCTCCTGTTCTTTCCACTCTTAACGCTGGCTCAGGAAACCTACAGCATTCTCCCACAGGACCGACCGGACCAGCTGCTATTGAGCGGCCTCAAGGTATTGCTGTCCTCCATCATTGTGCTGCTGTCCAAATGCAAGGCAAATCGTGGGATCAGTGTTGGTTTTCCACTTGTTTGCAGACTGCATTTTTGCTTTTTTGTGCACCATTTAGACACCCTGCATCTAGTATTTTTGTCATCCCTGCTCATGAAACAAACGGGAGGTCAGCATTATCAGAATTTCAGAACAATGTGCGTTGCCATGGAATATACAGAACTGGAACACAACAGTTTTAAATCATTTTTATTATTCTTAAGCTAGGCTTATTAAAATTTTATTTAATGTTGTTAAAACTCCTAGTAATTTGTTATAAGACGATTTGGCTTTCCCTCTGCTCTCCAGGTCATGTAAAATAAATGTCTGGAAGACAAACACCTTCTGAGAATACAAAGCAGCAAACACTGATGTGAATAAATTCCTTCAACACAAGTGTGACACAGCTGCTAAAGATGCCAGGATGCCAACTAATGAACACTACAACATCATTCTTAAATACTAAGTGTGTGCACAAAAACCCCGTTAATTAGTTAGTTATGCATGCATGAAGGTAATTGTTTGGTTTTAACAAGTATTCTACACCAGAGGCTCATTTGCAAGGCTCGTCCCCAGACGGGGCTTTTAGCTACCACTAATACTTACTAGCAATGGTAATGATTAGAACTATAATATGCACTCACTGGTCACTTTGTTTGGCGCACCTGTTCCATTGGTTAACACATAATTAATCAGCCAGTCACATGGCAGTATGCATTTAGATGTCTGAAAGTGGTGAAGATGACCTGCTGAAGTTCAAACTGAGCATCAGAATAGAGGAGAAAGTGAATTTAAGTGACTCTGAACATCACATGGTCGTTGGCACCAGATGGGATGGTCTGAGTTTTTCAGAGACTTTGGGATTTTCACCCACAACCACCTCTAGGGTTTATAGATAATTATTCAAAAAGAAAAAGCATCCGGTGAGCAGGAGTTATGTGGATGAAAAAGCAACAGCAGTTCTGAACCACAACAGGGTGAATCTTGGAGCAGCTGGACTCCAGCAGCAGAAGACCACACCAGGTGTCTCTCCTGTCAGCTAACAACAGAGAACTGAGGCTACAGTTCACATAGAATCACCAGAACTGGACCAGAAGAGACTAGGAAATGTTTCCTGGTCTGAGATTGGGTTTCAGCTGCAACATTCAGATGATTTGGTCAGAATGTGGTGTTACCAACATGAAAACGTAGACCCATCCTGCCATGTGTCAATGCATCAAGCTCCTGATGGTGTAATAGTGTGGGGAGATATTGGCCCAATTCCAAAACTCGCACTGCACCCTGGTCTTCAGCAAAGTGCACTTGGAGGAAGTGTGCAGTAAGGCTTCGAGTACGTGGTACAAATTTGCAAATAATTGCTGAATTGAGACAGGGAGCATTGGGCCATCAATCGCAATACTTGCCGGGATGCTGGTCGCTGTAATACTTAAAAAAATAAATAAAAACAACATTCAAACAACTATTTGAAATAATTTTACATTAGTTACTGCTTTGTCTAAAAGTTTTAGAGCATCAACTAACCTTCCTAAAATTAGCTACTTTCATTAGAAAGTACATGTTCAGAAAAAGAATTGAGCCTGTTCTCCCTCAGCAATGGATTGTGGGTAATACACTTCACCCAAGTCCACATCCATGCAGACTTTGGTGAAGTGCGGATCAAGGGTGCAAAAGGAGAGTGATCAACTTCTGCACTTGAGAATTGGGACTCCCTGCGCACTCGCACCCCTGGTTGGGACCGTGCGATTGAAGGGCGTAAATGTGGATGTGCAAGTATTGGGATTAGGCCTTTTTGCTCCCACTCCGGACCTTTTATGGGGCTTCCACACTAGCGCTGGCTCTATCCTACCTGGGTACAGTAGGAAATTTTCACATCCACATAGCCTGGATTTTTTTCCACGGGAAGTTGGTCTGTTTTTCCAGCCCTCTTCCCAAGGCAGTCTGGTCAGGCTGAACTGGTCCAACACCGACTGCCGACTGATTGGCCGACTCAACTTCACGCCTACCATTAGGGGGAGCCTCCGATTGATGGGTAGAATCAGCCAGCGGGGGCTTCCAGTATAAGCGAGTCATTATCATTCTGGACACTGAGGAGGAAACAAGGCCTCTAACTGAAGCTGTCTCTTTTTCTCTGTCTCTCTCTGAAGAGCACACATACACAGACTGCTCTGCCGGGCATGAGCTGTGCCAGGACAGACACAGCAGAGCACAATGCAATACCAGAGTCTCTAAATAGTTTGTCTCCAAAAGTAACATTCCTCATAGCCACCTTTGTTTCATTTAAGGGATACACAGTGGACTTCTCTGCAGGTCGTTGCCCCACCCATGTACTTAGAGATGTGCTCATGACATCTTTGAGCCAATTTGGGAGACCACCCATATGCTCAATCGCATCCGCATTCCTAAAGATGCATGTAATCAACCCGGCCAGGCTGAGTGGAGCCAGCTCTAGTGTGGAACCACCAGTACCACCTGAGCCTGGATGAAACATCACAGCCTACCTGAGTATTGTTGCTGACCATGTCCATCTTTTTATGACCACATGGACCGATCTTTTGATGGCAACTTCCAGAAGGATGATGCACCTTGTCACAAAGCTCAGATCATCTCTAACTGGTTTCTATACTATGAGCATGAGTTCACTGGACTTCAAAGACCTCCACAATCACCAGATCTGAGTCCAGTCCAGAACATTTGGGATGTGGTAGAACAGGAGGTTCTTATCATGGATGGAATTGTGTGATGATGTCATGTCAATAAGGACCAGAACCTCTGAGAATTGCTTCCAACACCTTGTTGGATCTGTCGAGGTGAGCCTAATAAAGTGCCCAGTGAGATAAAGGATGTGATGGTTGAACAACCTTTTTCTTATTTATTTGAATCTAACATTTCCAGATGGAGTTCTTTCAATCCGTGCATGCGGGTGTGCACTATTACAGCTGCACTTCTTGTTTAGCAGCCAGAAGGTGTTCTGATTCTGGATCTATGATCAGTAACAATCAAAGTGTTTTAAATTAAGCCAGACTTTCTACAGACTGAAACAATTATCATTGTTGAGCTCTCCATGCTTGCTGTCGTTTATATGTTTTAATCAGACAATTTCATGTCTGGTTTCTTGTTTTAATATAAGTTTTTGTGTTTTTAGACTTTTGGGTCATTTCTAAATGAAATTGGAATTTTTTTTTCTGTCCTGTCCCTGAACACCTGTGTGCTTAGGCTGATAATTAACAAACTCCTTTTGTCTGTCTGACATTTCAACTCCTCTAGAGACAGAGTTGTTTTTGCACTTAAATAATTTCAAAAAGCTGAGCGTGTGGTTTCCTCTCCTCAGGACCAGGCGGTATTCCCCCCAGAGGGCTGCTCGGAGATGGTCCCAATGATCCCAGAGGAGGAACTCTGTTGAATGTCACCAATGATGTCATCGACCCCAAGTAAGCTGTTTACCTGATTCACTTTAGCTCAATAGCTGTGGGCTTTTGGAGCACGAGCTAGAGCTTTTACGTCTTTTAACACGTTTAGATTAAATCGGCTCCAGTGTATTCAGGCCCAAGCTAGCTGGGAATATTACTTTAAAATTAGAAATTCATGTAAATGAGAAAGCATCGACCATTTTAGCTTTAGACACCATTTGTAGGATTTTTTTTTTTAACAGATTAAAATGGTTTTTAATGCAATGTGTACATTTAGTCGTCCTTACATGGGAGCTCCGCCCCCTCACCAAGCTCCGCCTGTACATATACCACAAATGGGAGGTGCCCCCCCTCCAGAAATGAGGGGACCTCCGATGGCTGAACCACGACCCATGATGATTGATCCACGAGGACCCCCAATGATGGAGCCTCGAGGACCGCCAATGGAAACCAGAGGTAGAACCATAATATCTCTATGGCACTGTATTTATGCAGATTTGTTGCAGACCTCAGATCAGTTTGGCTGACTGGACGACATTTGTTTCTACTTCCAGGCCGTGATCCACGGGCGATGGATACTCGTGGACCAGTGGCGGGTCAGAGGGTTGCCATGGTGCAGGGTATGCAAGGCCCTGTCCCTCATGGTATGCCACCAAATGCTCCTCAAGCTGCAAGACCGGTAACAGCTCTTTAATTTGACACTTATTAATTTGGTCATCTAACAGCATTTTTTGGTCTGTCCTTGTTTTCTGTTTGTGCACAAAACGAAAAGATTTATTTGATTGTAAATATGAACTCAAATCAGTCTGACTCATCTGTCAAACAGCTTATGCAGAAATCAGTAGGTTTGTAATTCCCAATAAGAGCTTGTTTGTTGTGCAGGGTCCTGGCCTTTCTGGTGTCCCCCCATCAGGAGGAGGCTTCAGCCCAGGACAAAGTCAGGTCTCCACACAGGACCAAGAGAAGGTGGGTGAACTGGAACCATCACTGCAGGTTCTGATCAACCTGGACCAATTATTACAGTAGATGATTGTTTTTCTGTTTCTGTCCTGGTTTAGGCTGCCCTAATCATGCAGGTCCTACAGTTGACCTCAGAACAGATCGCCATGTTGCCCCCAGAGCAGCGACAGAGCATCCTCATCCTCAAAGAGCAGATTCAGAGAACAGCCAGTGGGGCGCCTTGATTCTGTGAGTCATCAAACTCCTGAGAAGGCGAAGCTGACGTACTTCTGGCAGCATCATTCCCTGTTGTTCGTTTTCTTTTTTCTTTTTTAAAGACGGTTGTTTTTTGCCCTTTCCTTTAGGTCAGGATGTGCAGACTGTCCTGATCCACCAGCTTCAACAAGCCTGAAGTCTTCTTTTTTCTTCGTTATCTGCATTTTTTCTTCTCATCTGTTTTGTATGAAGGTGTAATGGGTTCAAAACTAAGAGCACCTTCCATAAGGCTGATGCTTTTAAACAGCGAGCGGTTGCAAATGGACCCAAAAAGATGAAACAAGTTTTCTTTAGAGGGTACTGTTGTCTTAATTCTGGATACAATAAACAATAAATAAAACAAGAGAATGCACACTCTATTCTTTTATTGAAAAGGATTTAAGATTAAAAACAGCCTGTGAAAACAAAAGGTAATAAATAATCTCCCACACCTTAAGAGCATAATTAGAACCTGTTGTGTGGTTTAGCCTGCTTTTTTATTTTTCCATAATGTCTGATGAAGAATTACTAAAGAATGTAACCGGTAACAAGGAAATACTGGTAATTCATAATAGTTCATTGTCTGTTTCCAGAAAACTAGGATCCTTAACAGTAAGTGTGACAGTAATTAAGATCTTGAATGGCCGACACATGTAGAGCTCAGTAGATGTTTCCTGTAACGAGTATTTTATTGGTAAAATATTTACAGCTTTTAATCAGTCAAAATGCTTGATTAAAGTTGATTTAATCAACATAATGAAAAAAATGTTATACATGTTTTTTTTGAGTATTTGGACCAAGTTCCCATCATGCATTACAATTTCATGTTTCCTAGACCTCTTGTAGCAGTAAAACTCAATGCCACACCTGTAATGACACAAAACAAAGCAATGGAGTTGGCTTCCTGTAAGCCATGAGGTAACAAACCCAGAGGCGATCCTTTACAGTCTTCGATCATTGGATAATCTGAGGTGAAAGGAATTCCTCACTTTACTCTCCTTCAAAAGAAAAAACACGGTTCAGATGATGTTTTTGCCTCAGAAGTTTTCCTTATTGAAGTAGAATTTGGTCCTGCGAGGATCAACGTCTGAGTATTTGCCACATTTCTTCTCCAAAACATTTGCAAGAGCAGCAGGGCCACACAGGAACATTCCCACCACCGATCTGAAGGAAAACATAAACAATATATCTGCCATATTTAAAATTTTCAAAATCCACATTTCAAAGGGGAAAATAGCAGCTTAATAACTACACCAACAAGTACATTTTATTTTTGCACAAATAGATGGTTTGTTAAAACTTCAAAACCTGTTGAAGGTGTTAGAATATTTTTAGATTTGTTCCCTATTAAATTCTAAAGTTGAGTCACTAAGAAGTACCCAAAACAAATCAGTATTACATTTGGAGTGTTTTTAAAACAAAACTTACAGAACAAATAAATACATAGCAATTCATTTATGAAAATGTTTTATGTAGAAATAAAACAGTAAACAACTTATTAAAACTAATTTTTAGTGAGTTGTTTAAACGCATTTATTCTAAGAAAAATGCAGATCATAAATGTTTTGACTTATGCTCTCCTTACATGTGTTTCAATGGGACATTTTTGTAAAAACGGAGTGTATTTTAACTGAAAAACAAATCTTACGCAGGGTTGTCTCTGCGAACTTGCTCAAACTCTTTGTCCCAGCTGGGCCGACCATAGTGAGTTTTCTGTTTAAGTCCAGTGACCACATCTGTGTCCTCATCAAAGTGAACCATCACATGATCAGCCTGCAACAAAAGAGAGATAACAGCTCTGTTTGCAAAGTAATGAACTGTGGTTTTATCCGGACTTCAGACGACTGATTCACACTCACATGACTTTGATCCCATCCAGTCAGGAAGAGTTTATATGTGAGGAAATCCCAGAGGCCTCTCTGCTCCATCTCTTTTTCCAGCAACTGTAGCAGGTCAGCAAACCACTCAAAGGCATGTGTTTCCCGACAAAGCCAGTAGAAATAGATCTGAAAGGGAATTTGAGTGTGTTAAATAATAATCCTCTCACAAAGTAGCTGTTGATGAATCATCCACTCATACAGGTGCGGTTTCAAAAACAAACACTGGCCATTATTTAACAAGTGTTGCGTCATCGATCTGGCTGCAGCAGCTTTTCAGTGTGATGTAGTGGGTTTGAAAGTCAGTCTGAATGTGAGCAGCTTCACCTTTCTGGTACGTAACTTGGGATCGTTGTCTTTGAACCTGTACCAGATGGATTTAAGGATGGAAGCAAAGGGAGTGACGCCAATGCCAGCACCAACTAGCATGCTGACCTCATAATCGAACACGTCCTCACTGGCTGTTCCAAAGGGTCCATCAACACCCATCCTGAAGACGGATGCAGAACGGATTCAGTTATTCATGGAGAATAAACTCCTGACTTTAAAAATGCAGTTAACATTAAAGAAAATGTAAATGTTTAGACTCGTTTTAGTCACTGAATGTGACCAGTGGTGCACCTCAAGGCTCAGTGTTTGGTGATTTTTGCTTTCACATTATATGGTTCCTCTGAGGCGTGTTTTCCCCAAACAGGCTCTCACTATCACAGCTTCATCAATAAGCTGGGAGCGGAGCTAGGGCCTAATGTTTGATGGTCATGTCCCAGAAACATTTAGCAAAAATGTCTTAGTTTTTAATTTTATGTGTGATAAATGCCTGGCCCCAACCTATCAGAGGATATGTGGGCATGGCCAGTAATTGCTTGTTTTCTTAAAGTGACAGAGCCCTGAAACGGCTCATTCTGGAAGGTACTGAAACAGTCAAGGAATAAACAGCTGAAATCACTTAATGAGAGTGATTTTCTGCAAAAAACTTCATGAACTTGTTTTGTATAGACCATAAAACTATTATAACTAAAACAAAATTCATAAATTGTCCCCCATGATTTTTTTTTTTTTTTTTTAATCAAGAAACTGACTTGGGTCCTTGTGCTCCCTCTGGCAATTTCTGCATGATCTCGATGAGTTTGTCAGTCCAGTCTCCAGCTGATCGGATGTGGACGCTGAAGAAGTCCTCCTCAGGGGCAGAGGTCATGGTGAATGGATGCCACTCCAGCTGAGAGATGGCTGGGCAGTTGAGGAAGATGTACTGACCCACCTCCATTTTGAAGCCCTTCTTCACCAGTTGCAGCTCCAGCACTTTGGATGGTCGCATCACAATCTGAAAATAAAGCAGTCACAGGGAGATAAACAACAGAACAGCCAAGCACAGCGAAGATTAACTAAATTATCACACTTTACCTTCCTGTACTGGACGTTCTGCACATATCGAATTAGACGCAGCAAGCGCTCAGCTGCATAAATGATCATTGGGCCGAGTACCCACATCCATGTCTGGAAAAAGAAGAGTGATAATCATGATCGCAATTTAATCTTTTACACTGAAGCCGTTGTTGTACTGACAGTTACAGCAATGAAGAAAAACATGCAGAAAAGTACAAACCGCAGCAGGTCCTCCTTCAAATTCTGGATTGGGACATTCAGGAATCTTTCCCCAATCATCAGCCTGGTCTTTACAAAGAGTAAAGTTGTGTTCCTCCATATTGCTCTGTCTCCTCACAATGCCTCTGAAAATCAGACGCACACATTTAAACCTGACAAGAACAATGTTCCAGTAGAAGTAATACTGCATATCTTACCCAATTCCGTGGATGACGAGACCAGCGAAGAAGATGACAAATAAATGGTGTGTGTACCAGAAAACTTCAAAGTAGCTGCGTCTGATGACCTCCATGGAGGAAGTGATCATGAGGATAAGTGCCAGAGTGATGATGATTCCTGTGAGTCCAGCGATGGAGGTGAAGGCAAAGTAGAGGGGAATTTGCTGTGGGTTCTGAGGAAAGCATTGCAGGCATTTCAGAAAAAAAAAGTCCCAGAAAGCTTCTAGATTTGTCCTGTTCGATGCTGAAATAGCAGTTACCACGGTGACTTACGAGGTTGGTGGTACGGATGGGGTTCAGGTAGGTGGTGTTTTCCATGTCTGCCAGATCAGACAGGGTAGTGCTGAGCTCATCATAAACGCCTTGTCTGCTGTTGTTGTACCACTCCACATTCAGCAGATGGGCCACCATGTGAATGGCTACATGGACGGAGGAGACACAATGTTCAGACCTTAAAATCTTCTCTGTTCAAAATGTAGAAAAATATTGTTTAATAGACTTTATACATTAATACCAGGCCAGTTGATAACCTTGCCTAGGCCTGGGATGACATCATTAGATGGGTCGCCCTCCTACCCTGGGCCCAGGACAACAGACCCCCCCCCCCCCCCCCCCCCCCCCATCGGCGGGCCTGAATAATACATCTTGTGCTGAAACATGTTCGCCTGTCTCTCTTTAAGGAAATATTCCAGTAACTGTCAGCTTATCTTAACACTGATAAGACATGGTTTAAGGTGTGGAGAGAAGGCTGAACCAGAGGAACAAGTTTCCTCTGAATTTTCATTCAGTTTTCATCTGACATTGTTAGTTCACCTTACACGAATTTCAAGCTGCATATCCTCCTTTTTCTTTGGACTTGTCCGTCAGGAGTCGCCACAGCCAATCATCTGTCTCTATTTAGTCCTCTCTTCTGCATCCTTCACCTCAAACCACCTTACTTCATGCCCTCTTTTACTGCATCCATAAATCTCCTTTTTGGTCTTTGTTTCAGCCTTCAGCCTGGTGGCTCCAACCTTAGTGTCCTTCTACATATGTAATCATTGTCTCTCCTCCAGACATGTCCAAACCATCTCAGTCTGGCCTCTCTGACCTTATCTCTAAAACATCATGAGCTGTCCATCTGACTGACTCATTTCTGATATTGTCCATCCTCGTCACTCCCAAAGAGAACCTGAACATCTTGAGTTCTGCAGCCTCCTGTCTCGTGGACATTGTTTCTAAACCAGGCAACATGGCTGCTCTCATTGCTGTCTTCTACACCTTTCCTTTCATTCTTGTCGAAACCCTTTTATCACAAATCACCTGGCATGTTTCTCCACCTATTCAAACCTTTTTACACATACTTCTTCATCTCTTTTCCACACACTCTGTTGCTTTGGGACAATAGACCCTATACCCAAAGTCCCCTGCCTTCTACTCTCTGTAACATCACAGTTCCTCTTGAATCCTTCTCATTTATAACTAAACTTCATTCCTCTCTTCTCCAGCACAAATCTCCCCCTCGCTTGCTTCTCCTCTACCTGTACCTTGTTGAACAACCTAGTCAAAAACTCTATTGTGGGTATAACCAATCCTGATCCAGGAGATCCACTATCCAGCATGTTTTAGTTGTTTCTCTGTTCCAACACAGCTGTTTAATGCCAAATTACTTTTTCAGCAGCTCATGAAGCTCCTTGTACTCTCCTTAGTCCTCTCAGTGTCTCACGTCTTCATAGCTAGCATCCTTCTCTGTAACTTTCACACTCCAGATCCAGAGGAGCTAAAAGAACTTCCTGTATAAATCTACTGATCAGATGTGCTTCATTTCACATAAATGGCTGCTTAAATGTAAATCATATGCAGCAAATAGCAGTGAATTAGAAGATTCTTTAAAAAAAACTGTTAAATTATTTTCAGAGATCAAGCTGAAGCCTTTAGGTGAAACTATTTAAATAAAATTAGAAAGTCAGAAATGTTCCAAAATAATACCTGTCATCAAGGCGATCATGTACGCCACCAGTTTGTGGAAAGTCAAGTTTCTGTCCATTTGTCTTCTCATTGTTCTGCTGCAGCACTGTGAAGATGAAGAGTGAAAGGAAGTGAGGCGTTAAAACCTGTCACGAGATGGTTTTCCAGAGCAGAAAGCTCCCCAGACTTTGTCTGTTTATGATTAGGGAGGTCAGCAGTGTCATTACTGAAAATCACCATCACAAGCAGGAAGTCATTGGTGAACATTCAAAAGTGAAATGCTATTGCACATCACCTTTTCACGCAGTGATGCAACTTTAATATGAAGAAAATAAGAGAACAAGCAGATCCAGTTTACAGGTGGCAGTTTGATTAGATGAATGAGGTGTTTTCACTTGTCAGCTTAAATAAAACTAGAGAAAATACACATAATTTTTTTTAATCAAATCGAAATTCAAGCAAAATATGAAGAGTTGCGTAGAACGCCTGGTCTGGCTGGGACAGATGAACGTAACCGTACCATGAGGGAGCCTCGGATCAGAGACAGCAGGTTTCTGCACACAGGCAGGAGGATCAGCATGCAGTTAAAGTTCAGGACAGCTGCAGGAGCCCTGGCCCAGGCCAAGGCAGACTGAGAGAGAATGCACACGATCCACACCATAATGGAATAAAATCAGGTGAGTTCATGAAAACATTTTTCATACATTAACGCTACTACAGCCTTCAGACGGTGAAAGGTGCATTACAGAGTAATGAATCCTATCTTCAACAGCACAGAGATGAACTATAATTCATCTACTCAGCCAAGATTGTTCCGTTTCAGATTAATTAAAGATCATATTTGAGCTGCAAAATTTTCGCATGAAAAATGTAAGTAAATTTTTTAAAAGTTCGACACAATTGACTAAAACATAGTAATAAAAGCAATAATTTGATATTTCAGCGCTTTTCTCCTCGCCTTTATTTACGTGAACTATCTCAGTCGATCCTTCCTCAAAGCATTACAGCATTTTTTTCCCACCCAGGAGTTTGAAATCTTATCACTCACCCCCAAAAGATGGCGCGTGTAGAAAAAGTTGTCCCCTCTATCATAGAAAAGGTAATACCAGACAAAAAGAAAGATGTTGATGCCCATCCAGACCACCTGGAACACAGATGGTGTTCATCAGACACTGATCGACCCACGTAGAAG
This sequence comes from Nothobranchius furzeri, assembly GCF_043380555.1. NCBI lineage: Eukaryota > Metazoa > Chordata > Actinopteri > Cyprinodontiformes > Nothobranchiidae > Nothobranchius > Nothobranchius furzeri. Next base: position 85,073,995 of record NC_091741.1, read on the forward strand.
CATGCAGCATAATTATAAACTTGATTTATGTCTGAGAGACAATCAGAGAAAAAGAAAAGTGCGAATGAGAACTCACAATAATGAAGGATGGAACCCCATAGTTGACTATCTTGTTCCCCATGATGAACCCCTGTTGGAGACGTCCTGCAGCCTACACCTGTCTGCACTGAATTTTATAACTTCTGCTCAGACTCCTCCCTCCGGCACAGGTACACCTTTGATGAGGAAATAAATCCTGCAAACGGGGATATTGCATCATTCAGGAAGTTTCCTGAATGACCACATTCCTGCTGGCTGGAGATGGATAAACTTCATGAAGGGAGGAATGAGGAAGAGCCAGACACAATGTTCAGACAGCTTCATCTGGCTGCTGTAACACCCCAGGGCTCGATGATAAAATAACATTTTTATTGCACTTGTGGTCATAATGGGCGTGATGCAACTTTCTTCTTTAGTTATAAGGAATAACAAAAAAATGAATCCAGGAAACACACGTTTGTTTTTCTCACTTTATTCAAGATTCAAGTAGAACAGCAGCAGTCAAGGCACAGTTTAACCAAACTCAACATACAAAAAATAGTAATACAGCACAACATGTTTAGTGTCGGTCTTTGTAAAGCAACAATGTCAGGATTGTTTATGAATAATCTTTTAATCACACATTAAAAATTATTTAGTCAATCTGTCTTTTGACACGTTTCCTTTTGTTCTTTCGCAACGCAAAGAAATCCCCATTTTTCCTCAATACAGAGCAAATGGACCGCGAACAACAAAAGGCATTCATGACCGCAGACAGGCACGACGAAAACAAATCACTCGCTCTCCAGCAGTCGTGTGCGTTTCTTCTTTTTAAAGGCTGATTTGTGCAGATGTGTGCAAGCATGGGGACCCTGAGAGGAGGCAGACAGAGTCCTGCTCAGTGCTTTAAACACTCTTGGCACTTTCCCCCCTCACACCTGGCTCAGTGCTGCTCTCAACAGATGCCTTTGTTCATGCTGACGTGTTGCATTCTTTGGCAGGCTGGGGGCCTTGTGGAGCGGACCGTCGCCTCTCAGAAGCATTAAAGAGTAGATTTGTTCACTTTAAAGAAGAATTTAAATAGTCCATGCTTGTGTTCCGTGCTAGCGTCATGCCTCTATAGTCCCAGAATTAATTTATCTTCATTGATCTAACAGTTTGTCTCCTGCTCTCCTGGCTGACTGGGGGGGTTGGGAGGTTGGGAGTTCTGAGGGTCCAGAGGCCCCTCTGACATTAGCACCATGGTGGCAGCAGTGGAGTACGACGGTGGCATATCTGCCGGGTTCCTCCGAGATTGGAGCCGCCCCCGACGGCAGCAGACGCAGTGTAGGCAGTCATGGACGTTGTACACAAACAGGCGCCTGCAGGGATGGCAGAACTGGTAGAAAAGCAGCATGAAGAGCACAGACAGGCAGTAGAAGACCAGCAGCTGGGCCACCAGCAGTGGGGGACACACATACTCATAAAAGTCTGTCTTGAAGAAGTACCAGAGCGTGATGAGGAGAAAGTTCTCAACAAAGCGTCCAGAGTAGTACATGGCTAGGCGGCCCCAGGCCTGCCTCCTCTCAATGAGCTCTCGGTGAGTTAGGTCGAGCTGCACCGCCGACCAGCAGAACACATTGATGCAGGCATACAGCAACGTGAACATGCACAGCACCACTGTGGTGCCCAGCTTAGAGAAGTTCTTCTCCACTCCTTCAGCTAACGAGCCTTTCTTGGCCCAGAACTCGACCCATGGGAGGAAGAAAAAGAAGAGCAGGTTAGCCACGCCCACGAGGATCACCCAGTATGTCAGCGCAGAGCTGAAGAGAACCAAAGCAGCAACCCGGGTGGCGATCTCCAGACCTCTCCATATGATCATGCACAGGTAGGCCACAGGACGCAGCCGCACCTTGTAGTCGTCGTATCGGATCTGGATGGCCAGAACGTTGCAAACGACAGCACCATATATGATGGAGATGAGTGTGATGATCATCAGAGCCACTGTGGACACAAACGGATACGGACTTTAAACAATACTGCAACCACATTTTAAAGGAGTTAAATTACTGTCGTAATAGAAATGTTACATTTTATACGAACATTTACAAACATAGTTAAGGTTTATCAAACTAGTGTGAGAAGCAGCTTGAGCAGAATTGATCGGTGGATCTAAACTGCGGGGCATCGTCTGATCGTAAGCGGTCCGACAAAAATAAATAAATAAATAAATAAAAACAAGAGGTCAGTATTTTCATCATAGGTAAACTTCAGCTGTGACAGACAAAATGTAAAAAAAATCCAGGAAATCACATTGTATGATTTTTAAATAATTTATATAATGTTGCAGAAAATAAGTATTTAGCACCAAGAAACAATCAAGAATTCTGGCCCTCACAGACCTGTTACTTCTTTAAGAAGCTCTTCTATTCTCCACTCGTTACCTGTATTAATGGAACCTGATTGAACTCTTTACCTGACACCTGTCCAAACCTTCGGTCACCTTCAGGGGGAACTGATTTAGAGCTGGGACCACAATAATAGATATTTTTCACATTTCCAAAGTTTTTAAAACGTCAGTGCTGGGGAAAATGAATGTTATTGCAGCATCACAGGTAGTTTATTTTATGCTCCAACATCTATTGATGCGAGACTAAATTGTCTACGGACACTCTGAGGATTTTCTCTTATTTGTTTTGCAAAAGCACTTCCTTTCATTTTTCCACCTCACCCACAGGTACCTCAATTTCTGCTTCAGTGAAATTGCGCTTCCTTGATCTGCGGTCGCCATCGATAATGGTGGAGCGCTGGACCGAGACAGGTAATGTACATGCATGAGATCCACAAGGCAATTTTCATTGACCATTTATGGCAGAAAGTGGGCGTGTTGAGGGTGGGGTGTGATCTAAAAACAGCTGAGCACATTCCTAGAAAGTTTCTGATTTATAAAGCGGAGATTGCATGAAGCTGTGCATACTCAATGTTTTATAGGTCACAAACCTACTTGGCATAAGTAATTTTTTTTTGCTGAGCTTAAGTACGGTTTTAGTAAGGATTCTACGCAATGTTTTATAAATGAGACCCCAGAACAGGGATCTTGAAATGAACCCTGAAGTTGACTGGCAGCCAGTGAAGCTGGAGGAGAAGCGGGGTGATGTGGGTGTGTTTGGAGGACTTGGTCAGAAGCCGAGCACAGGCATTCTGAACCACCTGTAGACGGTTCAGGGAGGTTCTGCTCAGACACGTGAAAAGAGAGTTACAGTAGTCTTAAGCGTGAGGAGATGAAGGTGTGGAGAACTGTCTCAAGTTCAGAGCGGGACAGAATGGGACTTAGCTTAGCAACGTTCCTGAGATGGAAGAAGGAAGAGCGAACAAGAGAACTGACATGAGAATCCAGGGTGAGAGCTGGGTCAAAGGTCACGCCAAGATTCCTGACAGAAGGTTTGGTGTGAGAAGCAAGCTGACCAAGAGAGTCTCTGACTTTGGGAACCAGCTTGTCTGGGGCACAGATGAGGATCTCAGTCTTATCTTCATTCAGCTGAAGAAAGTTCCCAGCCATCCAGGTTTTGATAGAGTCTAAGCAGGTGTGTAACAGCTGCAGCTTAGACATTTATTAGATATCTATTATTCATTTGATCGGTTACATTACACAACTATGGTAAATCATTGCTGTGTTGTGGGGTGCAAAACATGATCGCCAGGGAAAATGGTGGAAAAGAAGCTAACGTTTTACGGTAACCAAGTATCTAACAATGTCTCATCGGTTCGTAGCTGTAAGGCAACGAAACATCACCTTCCAGAGTATTTACACTCTGGTAAGTTACAGATGGTGTCCGTTTTTATTATACATCGTTTCTTTTCTTTAACCGCAACATGCACACACACAACACACACATAGGCTACACACATACCGGTAGGCTAATGGGGGTGCACTGACCCACAACACAACTTCTCCTGCTACACTTCTACTATGGGATGACAATTTTGATGGTTTTACTAGAAAAACCAGTAAAAGAAATGTTTACCTCTCATCTGGACGTTTACATCCACTCACAAAATAAACAAGTTGTCCAAAAACGTCCGTTATGCAGAGCTGCAACAGCAACAATTCATCAGTGCTCCACTTTTGGGTCGTTCATATGGATCCAAACCAGTTATAATGCTGATTTTGTCCATGTATCAGTCCCCGACTTCTCTATTTAACGCATCCCTGTATGTCCCACATCTATTTTGTGATTTTAACATGTTATTTAACACTTCCTTTCTCTCAAATCTGCTTGTTCTCTGCAACCTACTGTTAATTTTCATGGTTTGTTTACACTCGTAGTAAGGCCATTAACATGCCTGTGCACATCCCAGAATGCAACTCATAATCACAGGTGATCCCAAGCCCTACACTGCCGCCACGGTGTCTTATGATTCTGAATGTGCCATGGTGGCATGGCGATGCAGGAATTTCGTAGCATTCGTGCCGCCACGAGAGGTAGTAATATTGCAGCAACGCCAGACTTGTGAATAAATATTACACCTTGGCGCTGATCTAATGAGGGTGGTGTTATGATTATGTGTGGAATTACTGCAAAGGTCTGGTCAGCAACTATATTGAAAAAAAAAGTAAACATGGGCATAAGTTTCACTTTTTTTAACAGAACCAGCTGAGAGGGCAGACTGGAGCGATGCAGAGCTCCAGGAACTTCTCTGTTAGATTTGAAGCCCAGATCACCAGATAGTCCAAGGGGACTGTGGAGGACAGACAGACACCTTTAGGAGCGGCTTGTCAAACTAACTTAAGGAGCGCGACATCACTTGCAATAAAGTCTAGCTAAAGGAAAGTCCATGACAGCTCAGAGACTTTTTATATACAATCTGCCTCTCAGAGCTGGAGTTTATGAAAATTACCGACCTCTCATCTTTTTAAGTGGGACTACTTGCACAATCAGAGGGCTTGCAAATACATTTTGCCTGTGTGTGTGTGTGTGTGTGTGTGTGTGTGTGTGTACATGTCTTTATAGATTTAGGTGGACAAATTTGAACTTTAACCTGTACTGTGTGGTCCACAGTACACAGTGTGGATATTTTTACTTTGTGGGGACATTTTGCTGGTCCACACAGTACTTAAGCACCCTAAAACTTGGTTTTAGGGGTATGGTGTGAATTAGCTTTTAGTTTAGGTTACATTAGGTTAGGGTCAGGAATAAAACCCCATTGGTTAAGATTAGGGTTAAGGTATGTGTTAGGCATAGTGGAGTCACTAAACTGAATGGAAGTCAATGGAGTTCCATTGAACACACACAAGTGTGTGTATGTGTATGTGTGACTATAATCTCATATCCTAACATAGCTCATCTCTATCCCACAAATATAACACATCTTCTGTGAATTCTGCTTCGTTTTCATGTAAAGTAATTAGCTGAAAGAAAAGCTAATGCTAGCTTGCTTACTGTTGGTCATTTATTACTCTGGATGAATCACTACATTTCTTACTCTGGAGCCATCTGCAGGCCAGGATAAGAAATGTGTTTTAAATAAAGTTTAAGTCTGGGGAAATGGGCAACTTGAAAGAATTTATTATAAATTCTGCAGAGTTTAAAAAAACTGAAAAAGACTTGAATTCGTGCTTTTACAGAAGATCAATAAACATTTAGAAAATAAGTGAGTGTCTGAAGGAACTCAGGGTTTATACTGAATTCCTGAAGCAATTTCCTGAAAGACTTGGAAGTGGACAGCTCGTCCACTTTAAACATCTTGCCCAAAAAGGGCATTTGCAAAACAAACTCGTCAAAATGGTCAACAAGCTCGAGTTTTAAAAATATGGACAACAATATGGCACTCCATTATATAATCAATAGCTATGGTTTTACATAAATATTAAAAAGCATCAGCAGTATATTTTACTTCATCCAGTAGTTTGTATTGTCGTTACTGCTGCTGTAGCATTTGAATGCCCTTTGCTGGGGATCTGTAACAACCTATTTTGTCTCATCTTATCCTATTGATGTAACCAGGCACACGGCTGATGGAGTCAAGTCCAAATTTTCGTTTGTGCATGCCGTCTTTTTGTCTGTTATTACTCAGTAAGACGGTAAACCACCTAACATGAATCATTCCTCCTATTTTAGAACAGAGGCTCTGTTTCTTACATCTCACTGGAAGGAGGTTGTACTTCTCGTTGATGGTGGCGTACAACTGCAGGGTCAGTTGAGGTGTGGATCCCAGGAAAGCCTGAATGACTGCGGTGCGTTTGAAGGCGTTCCTGTGTGTAGCTAGCATGCGCTCTGATTGGCCAATTTCCAGCTCCATGGGCGTCTGATGGCCCTTTTTCAGACTTATTTTTCTGGACAGGGTGACATAAGGCTCCTCCTTTTTACCAGCCTTGGAATAGACCAGCAGGGCCTCCAGACACCTGTGGAAACAAAAGGACAGGCATAAGAGTGGACTTCTGTTTGAACACCAACAGGGGGCAGTGTCATGTTGAAGTCATTTCATTTTTTTCATTTCGTTTCTTTATTTAATAGGTACAGTGCATATTAATGAACTTCAACAATAAATTGCATCAGTAAATATGCCAGATGGTAGCACCTGTGCTAATTTATATCTGCAGTCCCTAGGCAGGCAATAAAAACAATAAAAGAAAGTAAAGTATTATATTTAATACTAGGAAACTAGGAAAAACTAAAACTAAAAAAAAATTACTGATGGATACAACTTTGGTTTTCCTTCAACCATTGTTTAAGTTTGCATTTGAAGGAGGGTTGAGGTACATTTTGACAGTCTTTTTATGGCCCAACAGGGACTTGAACTCTGACTTCCCAGTCCCTGGGATGACACTCTTACTGCTAAGCCACTGAGGAGTTAAATAAATAAATGAATTCAAGAAATGCTGATATGGCTGTTTACAAATTTTTAAATGTAAACAATTATTATTCTACTTGTCAATTTTAATTATTTTTTATGTATTCTATTTTTTTTGTGTGATTTTCTGAAAATAAAGCAAACAGCTGTTGTAGAGAGAAGACCTGCAATGAGAGGTTATACGTCAGTAAATCAGTGTTGCAGTTTTAGTTTAAGAACATTGAAAGTGAAATCTCAGCTAAAGTAAGCGTGAGGCTCCAGCAGAGGGCAGTCAGAAAGAAGAAAACACCCAGAGGCCAAAACAGATCAACTGAAAATCCCTGGGTGTGGCTCTCTGAATGTTTGTAAGGTATCTCCTCCATGTTTGGTCAAAGGGGTGAGCATGAGACACAGAAACAGGTTTTACACTCACAGTGTTGCCGTAAAAAAGTTCTGTTCGATAAATAATCGTGTGTGTGTGTGTGTGTGTGTGTGTGTGTGTGTGTGTGTGTGTGTGTGTGTGTGTGTGTGTGTGTGTGTGTGTGTGTGTGTGTGTGATCATAAATCAAGTCAGAGCCAAGTTTCACCATCACCACCAAAGAATAGAGCAGCTTGTCTCCTCCAAACAGCTGAATAACGTCCTAATAAAACAGCCTGTAAGTAAAAATGCTGCACGTTTGCATTCAGCACACAGCCCCGAGCCCTCTGGGGATTCTCACCACAGCTCTAAATCTCACATCACTGTGCAGGAATGCACGTTCAGACACTGTTGCTTCAGCAGGAAAAACTTCACTTACAGTTTAGTGTGGCTCAGAAACAAGCTTCCACAACTAGGCCTGATCTCTGAGCCCACTCTAGAATAAAGACAACACAATGCACTCTTGTGCTCTGCAGAATGATTCAGATTTCAGATTTATTGGCCAAGTAAAATTACATTTACAAGGAATTTAGCTTCGGTAGATGTTCGCTCTCTAAAACATACAACAACTACAATAAATGAGAATAAAAATACATAAAAAACACATAAGAACATGCATACACACACACACACATATCCATAAGCATAAGCATTAGCTGCATGATAGCCGCAGCCTGATGACAATCACTCGCTGTTAGTGCACAGGCTTTAAAAGCAAAACCTCATTTACTGCCTGGAAACCTAGCAGCACAGTGGGCTAGGGGTGCAGTGTGGCAAGACATAGTTGAAGCCTGAATAAGGATTAACACAGACAGACTGAATGGAGACTAAAATAAAGCAAACTGAATGGATTTCTAAGTAAAAACATAGGCAGCTTCTCTGTGTTTACAATCTGTTCCCTCTGTGTGCCACAAATACCACACAAAGGATGACAAGAGACACAAATACTACTGATATCCTCTGACTTCAGTGCAGCAAAGCAATCAGATGATCTTTTCTCAGCAGCTGAGTAAGATCATCTGTTTTGAACTCTCGAGAATACCCCAACAGGCCCACTGACACCGCCTCAACATATGGTGGAGTAAATAACTCACAACAGGAAGCTCTGCGTGCCGAGACTGGTTCAAGATCAGTTACTGTCGTTTCTGTGAACTGAGATTTTTTTATTTAAAAAGGCGAGTCAAAACAGGGTCAAAGGTGAGGAGAAAGAAGCTTCTTAAATGGGCTTTAACCAGGATAAAAAAAAGTGTGTTTAAATTAATTTATATGCCATTTACGTCGTTATCTGTGAACACCATGAGCTGAAATTCCTCTTTAGATAGCAGATATGGTGGCTGTCTGCATGGCCACAAGATCAGCAGTTACGCCATCCCTAAGTCACACAGGAAACACCTCATCAGGGCCGAGCTGAAGCAGAGGTGATTTCATTACAGGTTTTTTTTTTTAATGGGGAGGAACAAGGGACCGAACAGTACATTATCTTTACTGGCCTCACCGTTGCACCACAAGCATGGATTTGAGAAGTCAAAGCTGTGGTTCAACACCTGATATAAAAAAATCAGTTTACATGAAAGACGCAGCAAGTTGGGGTTGCACAAGCAGGAAACCACTTTAAATGACAGGCATGAGCAAAGCATCAATCACAGCTGCACACAGATGCAGTGTTTCCCCTACATAGGCTCGGGAGTGGTGCCTTATACAGGAACCAATTCGGCAAACACAAGGGGCCTTATTTCTGAGAGACAGCAAAGTGTGAAAATTTGCTAATTTCCCGCAGCACTCCTCTGTGTGTGTGTGTGTGTGGGGGGGGGCACTCCGTCCCGCAGCGCTCCTCTGTGAGAGCGGGGGTGGGACGGTTGCAAGCATCAGCGGAAGGGAATGGCAGCGAAGCGGCACCGCTTCAAATAGAATCCAATTATTGACCCTTTGCACGTGACGTCACGCCACTCATGTGACCGCCCCCTTCGCCATGATGGACGGCAAAAAGACCGTTTACACCCGTAGAAACTCCAGTGAAGGTAGTCAAAACAAGCCAGTTTGTAGCCTTTTATCGCTTTTATTTAGTTGATTTGACAGTAAAATGGTTTTAGCTTGCTGCGTGGTCGGCTGCACTAACAGACTCGTTTTTTCTTTTTAACAACTTTGATGGAGACTGAGGACGGAGATGAACTGCAGCGATCACTGTACACATCAGCGATCAGCCATCCACTGTAGTGTAAATTAGTGTAAAGCGGAACATTTATTAACAATATTAAAGCTCCGATGTATGACTACGTGTGTTAAAATTACGTTATTTATTTATATGAGCGTCGGCGTTCAGAGATCTTCTCATTCCGGTGTGAGAGCATCAGCTGAACCCGGTAACACCACCAGCAACAGAAGCTGGTAGGGATCCGGACTTTTTAAAAATCAGCTTTGGTGTAAAGTGAAACGCTGTTTATAACATAAGGTTATAAATCCAGCGGGATGAATTTAGGCAAAGTCAGCAACATGTTTACATCGGTGAACAGCTGCAGAGAGAACGTAAGCTAACGTTGGTAAGCTAGTTAACATACCGCTCTCTGTGAGCCCCGGCTAGATGCACTACTTCTTCTGATAACTGAACTGGGCATGAACTAGTTGAAGGAATGTTGGAGGAGTTTTGTTTTTGTTTTGATCGCAAAAACAATTTCAGGCTCTACTTTTCCCTTTGTTTAGTAATCGTGTCGCTCACTGTTTACATGCTTTTGCCGTCCACCATGGTGGACCCACGTGATTAGATGATGTCGGTGCAAAGGGTCAATAGTCTATGGCAAGGGTGTCAAACTCAAATTCACACTGGGCTGAAATGAAACTCTGGGACGAAGTCGCGGGCCAAACTTAATATTTTTTGGAAAAAGTGTGGGCAAATTTGCACTTTCTGTTTATCAACATATATGCAATTTTGAACCTTTTAATTTGGAAACATATTTATTTTTGCATTAACACTGAATGTGGAATAATCAAATTACACGAGCAAGTCAGTTTTAAATAAAACGCATCAGTGGTATTCATTACTTGTGGTATAATCAGCATTTTTAAAATCTATTCAGGATTTATGTTTTCGTGTTGTTTATTCATTTTTCTTATTTTTTATTCTCTTTTTTTTTCTCCTGTAATACGTGTCATCGCTGCTGTGACGTCTAGCTTTCCCCACTGAGGAACAATAAAGGGATTTTCTATTCTATTCATCTATCTGCAGCCTTTCCACTTCCTGTTTTACTGTAGGTTAAATATTTTCTCACGGGCCAACAACAAAATAAAAATATCATTTTATCTTAAAATGCAACATCTCACCTGTTAACTTTCATGTTTTGGAGCAGAAAAAGAGCATAAAACCAACATATTTAAAGCCCAGTTTGCTCCACTGGTTTACTGTGATGCTCACCTGTTCCAGCCAGATACCTGCATCATGGGGTTGATCTGAGCTGAGGAGGAGACTCCTGCTGTTTTGTTCATCTTCATCATAATAATGCCAACATTAGATGACAACAGATGCTCACAGTTTGTGCTGCTGAACATGGAGAGTGTCTGAGCAGCTTGACCACGTTGTTGTGTGTCGGGGAGGAAAAATCAAAACTACAGCAGCCACAGAGTCATGCTGATTTGAGCGTGTCGCTGCTTGCTGGAGTTGTATCAGCTCTGTCTGGAAGTTAGTTAGAAAACTTTCTCTTTCAGTCGTGAACACATTACTGAGCGGTTAAAATCTCAGTTTCTTGGCTTCAACATCAGAAAATAGCTGAGTAAACTCAGCGCTGAGTGAGAGGAGTGTTTAGTTTGTCCGAGACAGCGGAGCTGCAGACACCTTGTATGTGACACGTGGTCTATGAAGTGTTTCAAACCAGCCGCAACGCAGCAATTTTCAGGTGTGTCCCAGAAGCGGCATGCCGCGCCGCTAAAGATAGGATCGAGTTCTATTTTTTCCCGCGAGCCGCTTCTGGGACACGTCAATTTCCGAAGTCCACATAGTGCGAGACAGGAAACCACACGGTTTCAGTGTAAAATCCCCAGTTATTTTCAAAATAAAATGCAACGTTGCGAAGTTATATATAACTTACATCAGCACGTGTGACCAAAGGGCTTTGTTCAGTTTCTTTCGAGAAGTGCAACGGTGCAATTCCTCGCGGGGGTCATGATCTCTCGATGAGGAAGGTGTCGAAAGTCTCGAGGGATTTTAGAATCTCGCGGGTACAGCGAGGCGCAGCAAGGAAGCCGTGCCGCGGCCAAGACTCTCCCGGTGTGAAAAGGACCACTTTGAAGTTCGCGAGTGAGCCGCTCTGCTGCTGTTCCGTTCCGCTGATGCTTGCAGTGTGAAACCGGGGTTTGCCTGGCAGGTGGGCTAGCAAAGCCTGGCGGGCCGCCAGGCTTATAAAGCGCTGGGGGAAACCCTGAATATGATAAATGACAAATGACCTGCACTTGTATAGCACCTTTCAGAGTAAGGACTCCAAAGCGCTTTACACTACAGTGTATCATTCATCCATTCACACACTGATGGTGATGAGCTCCGATGTAGCCAAAGCTGCCCTGGGGCGCACTGACAGAGGCGAGGCTGCCAAGCACAGGCGCCACCGGTCCCTCCGACCGCCACCAGCAGGCAAGGTGGGTTAAGTGTCTTGCCCAAGGACACAACAGCAGAATTCTCTGTCCGGAGCCAGGATCGAACCTGCAACCTTCCGATTACTGGACAACCCGGTCAACCTGTTGAGCTACTATGATTTTCACGTTCATAGAGAGATATTTCTCATAGCTGTACAACATAATTATCATAAATTTGAATATTATACATGTGTATGTTGTTTATAAATTTATATTATTATATTGTTTCAAAGTTAACTTTTTTATTGTAAGAACAAGTAAATGATATTTTTAGAGCACAAAGGTTATCATGTTGTAATGTAAAATTACTGTAATTTATTTATTTTTCATGGGTGGCAGCTCTACCAGTGTCATGTTGCTGTGTCTTCCGTGGTCTTCAGTGTCTATTTTGAATTTTAGAGTTAGGGTTAAGGTAATGTAATGTAACAACAAATGTAAAATGCTTGTAATGTTGAAACGATCTGAGCTGACTGAAATCTGAACTAGTTAGGAACGGAGATTCCCCGGATATGACGGACTTCTGGTTTTGGTGAAAAAGATCTATTGGTTACCTTTAGCCGCCTACATCAAATTCAGGTCCCTGATGTTAGCCTACGAAGTCCTGAATGGAATGGCTCCCGTTTATTTGAATGCTCTTGTAAAGGCTGATTCAGTCATTCTGGTGATCTAAGGATTGTTAGCTAGAAGTGGTGACACCATGCTAAGGATAATGAGCGCTACAAGAACAGGGGTATTCATGTCTGTCTTTAAGACACTCTTGAAGACCCAGCTTTTCATTGACCATCTTCTAGACTAGCTCTGTCCCTAGCACTTCCCTTCTCTTCCATTTCTCTACTCTACTCTTTTTGCACTCCCTTCTATATTTCCACCCTATTTTCTATGCTGTTCCTCTGTCACCTCAGACTAGCATTATTCCCTGTATGTTGTTCGCCTTAAGGGTAACTGCCTTGTCACATTCTCATTTGTAAGTTGCTTTGGGTAAAAATGTCTGCCAAACTCGTGAGATGAGCCCATTTTCAAGAAATTATGAGCTTTTGATTTAAAGAAAAAGATAGTTTAAAGTTCTTAAAGCTGCAGATGAAGTATTTTCTCTGCCCAACAAATGGTGGAACAAGTGCGACAGGCTTGTCCTGTTCCGGGTAACATGTAATTAGCGTGTCATCAGGTCAGAGCAGAACCTGAATGTTGCAGTCCTACAGGTCAGTTTTAGAGATGAAGCTTCTTATGATTTTGGTTCTGAACAGATGAAAATTTCCTTTCTGATTCATGAAGACAGGCTCTAAGCATTTCACCTCCTGGCTCTCTAAAATAAGAAGAAACACAGCCTCTGTCGCTGCTCTGTACGCCTCCAGAATGTGACAAAATCATCATCACGTCTGTCATTTGAATACGGGTCACAGCATTCACCAAATTCAGATCATATTTTCATTCTGTTCTCAGCTAGCAGCACGAGCAGAGCTACAGGAGGTCTACTTGCTCATAGCCACGTTATCTCCAATGTGTTAATGAATAATTCTATGATTCCAGGCAGGCTGAAACCCAGATACCTTCTCTCAGGTATCAGGAAAGCCCAGCAGGCAGGTTGGTACATGTTACATGTGTTCTGATTTATGAAGCTGCCTTTGGTTTATGTGGTATTAACGAGTACCTGTAGAGCAGAAATTGGTCTTAATACATTTCGTTTAGTTTTGATGTTCTGAACACAAAGAACAATCTCCAACTGGTTTGCTCACAATTCACGGTGAAACCATCTTCTGGCTTTTCATTTGCAACACAAATCAATTTCTTTGACTCTATAGTAGATCTCTTTGTTTGGCCTAGATATCCCGTTTGCATATTTGAGGTTCTCACTCTGAAAGTTGGACCACAAATCAATCAATGTCTTCTGCAAAACTGAAAACACGCACATAACAAGTCAGTAACCGAAACTCTGAGCTTCTTTCCTAGAAAACAGCACGCCCTTTGAGCAAATCTTACAGAACTGTAAACGCATTACATCACGTCTTGAGAAGCTGTAGATAAATCAAAGTCTAAAAGACGAGGTTGAGTAGAAGTGAGTCATCACCATGCATCAAAACAAGAGTCAGCTGACATCAACTGACTGAGGTGCAAGTTGGCTGTAACTAAATACCCCCTGAAGTCTTTGTGAATACGAGTTTACATGCATGAACTGGGTCACAGAGGGTTACACACAATGACCCAGTTCAAGCATGTAAACTCATATTCACAAAGACTTCCATCAGTAAAATTAAGGTACATGGGTCATTCAATTGTAAAGCTAACGTAAGTAAGTAAAAGTAAGTAAAAGTTTATTTATATAGCGCCTTTCTCAGATATGAATCACAAAGCGCACCATAGTACAATTGAAAACAGTGTTTTGACCCTTACTAGGACATTAAATGAGAGACCACAGCCATTGACGGAGAACGATATAATCCATAAACCTATTAACCAAGTCACTGTGCCACTAGAAACCAGCCAAAATCTAGTCTTTGTGGTGCTGTTACTGAAAAAAAAACCTTGATCTAAACACCAAAAGGTATAAGAATCTGTATAAAAGCAAAAAGCTTGATGATTTGCTGCTCTGACGCATTTAGATTTAACACCAAGGAGAGAATGCATCAATGATGACCTCAGAGAAGCAAGTTTCAAGGGTCAAAAGGCCATTTCCTACACATCAGAAGCCCATCCTTCCTCTGTGAGAAACGTTATATAAAAGGAACACATTTAAGATGGATTGTTAGTTTTTCCAGAAGTGGATGTCTCAGAACAGTTCACCTCGAGTTCAGGCCATACAGAGGTCAGAAAACTTGCAAATAAGCCAAAAGAAACTTTTTAGGATCAAGAAGCCTTAGTTAGAATATTTAAGTTCATAAGAGGACAACTGGAAAAATACTAAATAAATATAACTTGTTTGGAAGACTTTTCTCTCTTATAGAAAAAAACAACAGCCCGGTTTAGATTTGTGCATGAATACATGAGCTCTGCAACAATGTTAAATGAGACCAAAATTGAGAATTTTAGATATAAATCTCTGTGTCTCTGCAAATTTAGTTAAATCTAAATAAAACACCCCAGCTCAAACACCTACTAACTTTTAGAGTAAGTGAATAAATTACGATTTGGGCTTCTTTGGCAGCTGCAGGACCTCGCGTTTCAGCAGTTGGTCTGACAGACGGACGTCTACAAATTTTGTTCATACAACAGGAAAATGAGCCCATGCGTAGCAGGAAATCTGACACACAATAGATGTTTATGTTAATTTATTTGGCAGACGCTTTTATCCAAGACGACATATAATTTTTTACTTGAAGGGCATGTTGTGATTTGTAGGGGAAACCGGAGTACCCGGAGGAAACCCACGCATGCATGGGGAGAACATGCAACTCCACGCAGAAAGGCCACAGCCGAGTTTCGAAACTGCAACCTTCGTGCTGCGAGGCAACAGTGCTAACAACTGCGCCACCATGGGCTGCATGGTGGCGCAGGTTACGATAACTGCAGGTATGCGCAGAAACAAAAGTTATCCACTAGCTGCGGCTGTCACGTGTGTTACATCAAGGTGGTACAGCTTCTTAAAGGGACACGAACGTTGCCAACCTACACACATCTATTCATTTTTTTATTATCAAATTTACTGACATGGGAAAATTTATCTCGATAAGGGTCAGAAATTTTGATAACAATACATTTTTTATTTATTGCCCAGCCCTAAAAGATTGGTATGCTGAAAATCAGTTCATGTTTAAATAAAACATGTTTTGCATAAAGCACGAGGTTTTGGTTAGTAATTGATTGGGAGAATAACAGATGACTGATTTGGATAGTGTTGATCAGGCAGAGCTTTGTTGCCAGCGTTCCACTGCACAATGGCTTCAAACATGTATATGATAGTGTTAAGTTTTTTCGTAAACCATTGGATGAAATTACACAAACTGACTGAGGTCTAGTTAAGGCTCTTGCAATTGTTTGTGTACGTGTACTTGCGCGCGCGCATGTGTGTGTGTGTGTGTGTGTGTTTGGGGGAGGGTACATTGAAACTTTGTCTCCCCCAGTTTGAAAATCTTATCTGCGCCCTAGCCCCATCCCTGTTCTCCTGCTGACCCTACAGCTGTCTGACTGCTTTGATAGACACAGGCCTCTGGGTGCTGCTGTCCTCAGATTAAGTCATGCAAGTCATGAAGTGTCGCCAACTGGGACAGAGACCAGCTCTGCGGGGTATCTGCCTGACCATCACAGACATATTTGATTAAAACACATGAGAAGCCTTTTGCTTTGAGATCTGTCTCAGCATGTTCTATGATGTGGGAGGTTGTTATTTTCACCAATACATTCTGTTCATACTGAACTCACTATCCATCTGGACTGTGATCTAGTGCAGAAGAAAGCTGATGAATCAATATGCCTTAAACTATTGCAGCATCCCGACTGCTCAGATCACTGCAAGGCTTTAATGGATTCATTTCCCATTAACCTCCATGCTCCAGTAATGGGAGGTGGAAGCTATGGGTCTACTTATGTCAGCTGACATTAATCTCAGACATATCCTAATAGATATTAGCGTGTAGCAGCCGTTTCCGGCCGAGAGACAGAAGAGACTGGGCGCCCAGCTCGCTGGGCTGCCTCCACAAGGATGAAACAGCAGATTCACGGATCTTTAATCGTAGGGCTGCCGCTGTTAAGAGGCAAGTTACCAAAACTCAGCAAACCTCTTTGCAGTGGAGACCTCGCACAGTGGACCAGCAACGCCCCAAAGCCTCTGCTAGCTAGCCTTTAACCATGCAGTGTTATGTTGAATGCACAGCATTTTCCTATCCAACCAGTGGAATAAAACACAGAAATATATTTTTAATTACTGATCAAAACGAAGCAGAGACTTCTTGGATGGTCTTTTAGTACAGTCGATACCAAAGCTTGACTCTTGTCCAAATAATTCCACGATTAACATCCAAACACGAACACACAGAAGACACAGCTAAAGTTCAGACATCGAAATGGTCGAACATCTAATGTGAGGCCGAGGCCTACCCTGGAGATAGCCGCTAGAGCTAGCTCTGACACTCATGCTACTTGTAAATGAAATCTAATTATTCATAATTTCAAGCATTCAATTACACCTAAACGGAGGATTTACCCCCCCCCCCCCTCTCTCTCCAGCTGTCATGACTGTAAACTATAAATCTATTCAACTTAAAATGCTTCTTGAACCAGGCTGGGGGGTATTCATCTCTATCTTTAAGAAACCGTTGAAGACCCAGCTTTTCTAGATAAGGTCCGTCCCTGCACTTCCCTTCCTTCCTCCTTGTGCACCCTCCTCTATACCTTCACTCTATTTTCTACGCTGTTCCTCTGTCACCTCAGACTGGCAATATTCCCTGTTTACTGTTAGCCTCAAGGGGAACTGCTGTACAAAACGTGACTGTTTAATTGAGTGAAAACTAACCACAATGAAAATGTAATCAAGCAAACATTATAATGGGTTTCATTGGGTAGTGACATAAAAAGTACACAACCACTGGAACATTTAAATAGAACCCATACTCATCTATCTTTAGCATTATTTTGAATCACACTGAAGTACTTTTACATATTTTAAGTTCAATTTTAGTTAAGGTTGTCTCATTTTTTGCCTCTTTGAAAGCATTTAGCTTGTTTTGCATTTAACACAGGATAATTGTTGTCATTTCCCTTCTATTTCTTGTTTTTGCCTCATCCTAGTCACTCTTTTTCCATTGTTGGTTCATGTCTTCTTTAATAAACACATGGTTTTTAGAATAATGCAACGTGGTTGGTTTTGTAAACTTGTGGTCAGGATGCAAATCCTCATGAATGGTTGGTCTGTTTGGTTTTTGTTTGTTTGTTTCTGCCAAACGACCATTTATTTGTGCTGGTCTTTCTTCCTAATAATTTTCTTCCCAGTCAGTACCAGTTCCACCGGTACTTTTCTTATCCATGATTCAATCTGAAACTGTGGATCATTGAGTCATGACCTCACACACTAGAAAAACGACCAGCAGTTGTGTGATTGTCAGGTTTTGTGTTGGGTTGTTTCCAATAAACGCCCGAGTCACACCTCCTGGACGTACCTGATCACTGGGCCGAGCAGCAGCAGGTGCAGGAAGAGAACCAGAGGTCGGTCCCGACCCAGGTCCCGGTGGATGAAGGTTAGAGTTAACTGGATGAGCAGAGCGGGCACCAGCATGAAGACGATGGTGAAGCCCGTCCAGATGACATCGTCGTTGTTGTGGTATTTTTTGCAGAGAAAGGCGGCGGTGATGAACTCGGCGCAGTAGAGCACGGTGGCCAGCACCACGCTGAGCGGAGGGTGCACCGGTCGGTGGTTGGACACCACCACCAGCCCGTTCCCTCCCACCAAGGAGCTCTGCTCAAGGTCCCCGATCTCCCGCTCCTGCTCCTCCACGGCCACCTCGCACATGTCGGTATCAGTGAGTCCGAGCTGGGAAACAAAGAGAATCCCTCTTAAAACGAACTCCTCTCAAAAGCATCACCTTTGATACTTATTCCGTTTAACGAGTCGTCGTCGCTCCCAACTTTCCACCCAGTCAAGCATCGTCAACTTCCGATCGTGCTCTTCATATCAACCCTACGGGGCTGAGGTCAGGCTATCCGCCCCCAGAGGGGCTCGATTTACCTCGCCGTTCGTCCCGTTGTCCGTTTTAGCCGGGGAAACCACCCACCTCTGTTGTCAGCACTTATCTGCGCTGGCGAGGCTCTGTCGGTGTGTGCAGATCGCCAAAGTTCAGCCTCTCCGTGCAGAAAAAGCAACAGAAGCTCCACGTAGACAGACTAATTCAGGAGTAGTAAAGGCATCAATGAGCTTCGTTGTTTATGTCTGTGAACTCACGGAGAACCTCGGGTCCACCGGGTGCTGGGAGGTGCACTGACCGAGTATTGCTGAGTTGTGGTTTGGGTCTGCGTCAAGTGAACCAGAGAAGAAGAACCACACCGGAAATGCGAGCTTCTTTCAAAATAAACGGAACGGCTCCTAAACACTGAAGCGTTGCACACAAACGCAACACAAATATGTATTTCAAAACTGCGGCGAGTGGGTGTGGCGTAATAAGATGTAGTCACGCATCTCTTTGGTTAAATTTTGTATTTCTGACACAGGTTGCTGGTAGATGTCATAAACATTTATAAACGTAGTATTTGACAGAGCCCACTTCCTGTTTGGTAGCTTCTTCGTCTGTTTTGATTGCACATTGTGCTTACATATAGTCTGGCTTGCCAAGCTATTAAAATGCCGTAACAACAGGAAAGTACCTCCTTAAAAAGCATGGGCGTCCTTTTCGGGGAATCAAAAACATCATTGTTATTTTTTAACAAACCTTTATTAACAAAAATAGAATATACAATGTGACAATGAGGTTACAAGCTCACAGTTGACAACGAATAAGAAAAGTGAGATGTGAACAAAAAAGAAAACAAAGTGCCAGCTAGGGGGATATACAAAAGGTGGGTGTACAGAAAAATACCGAATACAGTAGCATATATCTAGAGAGAACATCAACACAGAAATAGTAATACATCAGGATCAGATTATCTTAAATTATATATTTCAGTAGT
Organism: Nothobranchius furzeri; assembly: GCF_043380555.1. NCBI lineage: Eukaryota > Metazoa > Chordata > Actinopteri > Cyprinodontiformes > Nothobranchiidae > Nothobranchius > Nothobranchius furzeri. The sequence continues at coordinate 85,093,445 of NC_091741.1, forward strand.
CTTTACAGCCTTCTGGTTTTGTGAGAACCGGATAGAGTCCTTATACTGCTTGACCTCCACTAAGAAACAGTTAAAGTTGGGTTTGCTTTTAAGAAATTTATATTTATGGATATGAAATTTGGCCAAAAGAAATAACAGATTAATAAAAAATTTAATGGAGTAATTAAAAATATTCTGGTGAAGGCCAAACAAAACCTGCTTCCAATAGACAACTTGACAGACAATTTACAGCAGATTAAGTCACAGAAAGACTGCCAAAACCGTTTGGAATGAGTACATAGCCACAAAAGATGAGTTGTTGAAAAACATCATTGTTATTAGTAACTGCTTTTCCCTGACAGATGCGTTTGCGTTTAGTACACACGTTTTTATCTTACTCTACCGCCACCTAGTGGTAAAATTTACACAAAAATTACTGCATTTTTATATTTGGTAGTGACCGTTTCTGAGTGGCCGTCATTGATTGAGAAAACACACACACACACACACACACACACACACACACACACACACACACACACACACACACACACACACACACACACACACACATATATATACATATATATATATATATATATATATATATATATATATATATATATATATATATATATATATATATATATATATATATTCCTGCTAAAATGTTGCAATCTATATTTAAGTAACTGGTCAAATTTGGGCCATCAAACTTATTCAAAAGGTTTACTGGAGTCTGTGGCTAAACTGCATGATTGAAATTTTGATTATTTGCAGCTGTCTTGCAGGCCCTCTGAAAAATGGGTTTGACAAACATTTTGGAATTCTGATGCAATGACCTGGTTATTGCGTTCACCAGATATCAACACAATTGCGATCTGCTCCTCACATGTTTTCCTCTTCCACATGTCAATGGCTGTGAACAAAGAGAGACTTGTAAATAGCTCGTGAAAGAATAAAGTAACGTTAAAACCAAGCACACCATTGTTTTTCTTGTGAAATCCCCAATAATTCTGATGTGTCACATGACCCTCTTCCTACTGAAAAAAACAAAAGTTGGATCCAAGATGGCCGACTTCAAAATGACCACCATGGTCACCACCCATCTTGAAAATTTACCCCCTCACATAGACTAATGTGCCACAAACAGGACGTTAATATCATCAACTATTCCCATTTTATTAAGGTGTATCCATAAAAATGGCCCACCCTAACCCCATGGACTCTAAAAGGGGTGAGTACTCTGAGTTGCTATTTGGTGCTTAAGCAAAAACAACAGTCTGGACTGTTTCTCCATTTCGGAGGCGCTCTTCACATCATTCTTTAGCTTGAACCAGTTTATGGGAGAATAACCTACCAGGGCCAAACTGTCCAAGACAACAAAGCTCCTAGGGTCATGAGGGAACCCAAAGCCTTAAACATAAACCTGTAAACATTTAGGTTGTATATCAAGTGTATTGACACCTATGCTATTACAATCTCCACTGGCTCTTTTATTTCACCCTGTCTCAGTCCTCTCCTAATGAAATCACTGTGGGGGGCAACAAAGAGATCAGTTTCCCTGCATGTTCATTTTTAGTTTCACCCAGCAGACTGGTCCCTGCTCTTGTTAAAGTGACCTGCAGGCAGGAACAGGTGCAGGCCACCAGAGCTTCACTCTTCCACATGGACATATTATAAAATCTTATCTAACAAATTTGAAGAAGGGTGTGTTTTTGTTTTTACAGGTTGCATGATGCATTTAGATGAAAGACGTCCACCTTTTTAACCGCTATAATCCGTCACATTGAATGCGTTCCAAAACCTTCCAGAACGGTGGCTCTGACCTTACTCTCATACCGTCTTTAGCAAAATAAAAAAAGGGAGTTGTTCTGTTTACATTTCATTGTCAAATGTTTTAACACAGCTCACTGTAAACATGACAGCAGCTTCCTGTCTAATCAGATTCCCTCTGAACAGGTGACCCTGGCTCTGTGGAGTGAGTCAGCATGCTGCATGAAGACTTGTAATCCCTAATGCAAGAGTTTGGCGTTGTGAGTGGTGATCTCACACAGTGAGTGTCTCTGAGTGAAAATGCAGAACAGAAACCTCTTTATGCAGTAGCAGACATGCCCCGTGCGATTCACTGTCAGCAGCCAGGCAGATCTGTGAAAGGTTGCTGATCTAAACCATCAGCTGAAACGAACCACATGCTCTTGCTTTGTTCTGAATTATTTTCACAGTAAATTTCAACAGTTTTAATCTGCTCAATCAACATAGAGCTGTATCTAGGTGAGCAAAAATGATGAAAACAGAAATAGCATGACTTCTTCTGTGCAGAAGCAGAGTAAACTGGTGGGCAGATTTCTGTTACATCTGGACACTTTTGGACCAGCTGGTTTCCTTTTATTAGTCTAAGCTGACTGTTCTATGCAGCTTCTTGCAGTAGTTTCAACATGTAGGCATGCACCAGTCATGGTTTCAAATGTTCTTCCAGTAAAGACAGTGAATATTTAGTAAATATTATGCTTCAGTGTCAGTTTTCTAGATGTGGCAGTGTGAGCGTACTGTCACAGTGTCCCGATTAATCATAGGCCCTGGCTACTTGGCCAATGGGATGTCCCTTTGGCTGACTGGTTAGCACGTGACTCACCCGGGGGTCTGGGGATCGAATCCCGCCCGGGCCCTTGTTTCTCCACCTTGCCACATAAATAAGGACGTGTAGAATAAAGCAGTAGAGTGTGAAAAGTGGTCAGTGTGTCCTCCAGCAGTCTAAGCCTATAGCAGCATAACTACAGAGTTAACTCTGGATAATCTATCCTATTTAGATGTAGGCATGTTGGAGGCAGGGCAATGGAGAGCCGTCTTTACCGACTATACACTCCACCTCCCTCTACTCCCCCACTTGTCCAGATTTAGGCTAACATCAGATTTTAACTATAGGCCCTATCAAATAAAAATATTTTAAGCCTATTCTTAAAAGTATACAAGGTGTCTGCCTCACGGACTAAAGCTGGGAGCTGGTTCCACAAGAGAGGAGCCTGATAACTAAAATATCTGCCTCCCATCCTAAGTTTAGATATTCTTGGAACCACCAGTAGACCTGCAGTCTGAGAGCGAAGTGCTCGGTTAGGAACATATGGAACTATCAGATTACTGATGTATGATGGAGCTTGATTATTAAGAGCTTTATATGTGAGAAGAAGGATCTTAAAATCTATTCTGAATTTAACAGGTAGCCAATGTAGGGAAGCTAAGACAGGAGAGATATGATCACTCTTTTTAATTCTCATCAGAACTCTAGCTGCAGCATTTTGGACAAGCTGAAGACTTTTAACTACATTCTGTGGACTTCCTGAGAGTAATGAATTACAGTAATCCAGTCTTGATGTAATAAATGCATGAACTAGTTTTTCAGCATCACTCCTGGAAAGTATGCTTCTAATCTTAGCGATATTCCGAAGGTGGAAAAGGGAAATCCGATAAACTTGTGAAACCTGGGATTTGAATGACATGTCCTGGTCAAAGATAACATCAAGGTTCCTTGCTTTGTTCTCGGAGATTAATGTAATGCCATTAAGGTCAGGCGATTGGCTAAGCAATTTCCTTTTCTGGATTTCTGGTCCAAAGATGAGAACTTCCGTCTTGTCTTGATTTAAAAGCAAGAAGTTAAGAGTCATCCAATTTTTTATGTCCTCAAGACAAGCCTGTAATCTACCCAACCGATTAGGTTCATCAGGGTTAATGGATAAATATAACTGGGTATCGTCAGCATAACAGTGGAAGTTTATCCCAGGCTGTCTAATGATTTTACCAATTGGGAGCATATATATAGTAAAAAGAATTGGTCCAAGCACTGAACCCTGTGGTACTCCGCAAGTAACCCTGGAGTAAGAAGAAGATTTGTCATGTACATTTACAAAATGAAATCTGTCACACAGGTAGGATTTAAACCAGCCTAGCGCTGTTCCTTTGATCCCTACAACATGTTCAAGTCTTCTAAAAGAACATTGTGATCAACTGTGTCAAAGGCAGCACTGAGATCTAACAAGACTAGAACAGACACAAGATTCTTATCTGAGGCCATGAGAATATCATTTGTAACTCTCACTAATGCAGTTTCAGTGCTGTGATACTCTCTAAAACCAGACTGAAATTCCTCAAACAGAGCATTAGTGTTTAAATGCTGACATACTTGGATGGCCACTATTTTCTCCAGGACTTTGGATAAAAATGGAAGGTTAGATATTGGTCTATAATTCATTGGGTCATCTGGATCCAGAGAAGGCTTCTTAAGTGAAGGTTTGATTACAGCAACCTTAAAATCTTGTGGTACATACCCATTTACTAAGGATAGATTGATTATATCTAGAATGGGGGCAGTAACCAAAGGAAATGCATCTTTAAATAATTTGGTTGGGATTGGATCCAAAATGCAAGTTGAAGGTTTAGATGAAGCTAATATTTTTGATAACTCCGAAAGCTCAACTGGATCAAAACGGTTCAAGCACAGATGAGGTTCAAGAGTCACCTCAGAAGCTGCCTCACTTACTGAGGAAGAAGAAATCGCATTAGGGAGGATGCTAAAGATTTTGTTTCTAATAGAATTAATTTTACTTGTAAAAAATCCCATGAAGTCATTGCTGCTGAGGGCTAAGGGAATAGATGGCTCAGAGCTATGATTCTGTGTAAGTTTAGCAACTGTACTGAAAAGAAATTTAGGATTATGCTTATTCTCCTCAATTAATGCTGAAAAATAAGCAGTTCTAGTTTGTTGAAGCTTATTTTTATAAAGCACAAGACTATTTTTCCAGGACAGGTAGGCCTCCTCATGGTACGTAGAGCGCCATGTTCTCTCCAATTTCCTAGAGTTTTGTTTTAAGGCTCGTAGATGAGAGTTAAACCAGGGAGCCAACTTCCTGTCCCTAATTACCTTCTTTTTTAAAGGGGCAACATCATCTAATGCCACACATAAAGAGGAATTAACATGATGAACTAAGGCATCAATTTGTGAGGGGCTAGAACTGAAAATATTGCCCTCTGCTACATGCCTCTGAGATGCTGAGGACAGTAAAGATGGAACAGTTGATTTAAAAGACGCAACTGCGTTGTCAGATAGAGACCAACTATAATGAAATTTACTTTCATGTCTCGAGAACTCAGTTATAAAAAACTCAAAGGTTATCAGAAAGTGGTCCGAGAGGACTGGATTATGTGGAAAGATTGTTATTTCCTCACACTCAATGCCATAAGTCAGAACAAGGTCCAATGTATGATGGCAGGAGTGGGTGGAGCTATGTATTCTTTGAGTAAAACCAATTGAGTCTAAGATATTACTAAAGGCTACATTGAGGCAATCATTTTCAATGTCCACATGAATGTTAAAATCCCCCACTACAATGACCTTATCAGTATTTAGCACCAAATCAGATAAAAAATCAGAGATCTGATCCAAAAACTCAGAGTAAGGGCCTGATGGACGATATAAAACTACAAACAAGAGTGGTTTTACAGTTTTGCAATCTGGATTAGGAAAACTAAGAATAAGATGTTCAAACGAACTGTAACTATTAATCTGTAAGGGACTGATTAATAAGTCCGAATGAAAAATGGTTGCCACTCCTCCTCCTCGCCCTGTACTTCGAGCAATATGATGATTTAAATAATTTGAAGGAGTCGACTCGTTTAAGCTAACATAGTCCTCTTGCTGCAGCCAGGATTCTGTGAGAGAGAGCAAAGATATCTGATTATCACAAATCAACTCATTAACTAACAAAGTCTTAGAAAAAATGGATCTAATGTTCAACAACCCACATTTAATTTTTCTAGTTTTCTGCTCAGTTGAATTTGTTCTAATATTTATGAGATTTCCATGATTTGCTTTATTAAGCCTGATATTTAATCTGTGTGGTTTTGGCCGTGGGCAGGACACTGTCTCTATAGGGTAGTGGGTGGGTAACAGTACAGAAGCTGCAGAGGGGTGGGTTAAACTACGACTCTGCTTCCTGGTCTGGACCCTGGGTTGTCATGGAGGACTAATAAAACTGGCCATATTCCTAGAAAGAAGAGCTGCACCATCCAAAGAGGGATGGATGCCGTCTCTTTGCATCAGACCAGGTTTTCCCCAAAGATTTGCCTCTTTAGTTCACTAGTTATTTATATTCTGCCCATTTTGCTGGTACAATGTTACAGAGCTCTACTCATTAGCTTTAAACATATGGTGTGAATTAGGTTTTAGTTAAGGTTAGGGTAAGGAACAATCCAGTCACTAAAATGAATGGAAGTCAGTGACGGTCCTCACAACAAATGCTAGACGAGAATGTGTGTGTGTGTGTGTGCTTGTCTTTATATGTTTAAGTGGACAAATTTTGACTTTAACCTGCAACAAATGGACATTTCCACAATGTAGGGACATTTTGCTGGTCCACAAAATGCTAAGCACCTTAAAACTTGGTTTTAGAGGAATAGTGTGAATTAACTTTTAGTTTAAGTTAGGGTTAGGAATAGAACCCCATTAGTTAAGGTCAGGGTGTGGGTTAGGCATAGTGCAGTCACCAAAATGAATGGAAGTCAATAGAGGTCTACACAAGCATATAAATACATGTGTGTGTGTGTGTGTGTGTGTGTGTGTGTGTGTGCGCGCGCGCGTGCATGCGTGTGTGTGTGTGTGTGTGTGTGTGTGTGTGTGTGTGTGTGTGTGTTCATTAGTGTCAGCTAAGTCTAAGATGAGTTTACTCAGCAGGAAGCCGCTTTCTGATTAGATGAGGATTTAGCGAAGTAATGAGATAAAACACTGCCCTGAAAGATGCTACTAAATGTTAATTTACTGTAGAAGATTTGCCTCTTTAGTTCACTAGTTATTTATATTCTGCCCATTTTTCTAAATACAACATCATGTAAAATATAGACTTATTGTTATAGACGTTAGACATATAAACGTGAACTGAAGTCCTATGAAATTTAGCATTAGGAATTGGGACCCATCCTTCACAGTTCAAGTATAGTCTATGGATATGGTGCCATCTAGTGGTTGGTGTATTCTATTGTAATAAATACTATACATCATACTATGTATAATACTATTATGTGTAGGGGTGAATATTGTTGCTTTTAAGCTTAATATATTACCTATACTTATGACCAATAAGCTGTGATATTCTATATAAATATAGAATATCAACCTGCTTGGTCTTAGGATGTTTAATCATAAGATTCTAGGATTCTTTGCTTTTTCAGGGATCAAACACACTTTGTCTCAATTCAGACGGAGTCAGGTTTATAAAAGAGAAGAAATTTATTTTCTGAACAAATAAAAAAATAAAAATGACTGATTTAAGTTCATTTTATGTTTCGTTTTATCTACTAATCTCTGATTCCTACTGTGGTACATTCACATATAGGTTTAATTATTAACAATACTGATTTACATTCTAATGTTTCTTCTTTATATTATTACTTCTTTGAAAGATATATTCATATATATACATTTTTGCATTATTTTGCTTACATCTGATTCCTTTATGACATATCTATCATGACCTCCATTATTTTAATTTTACCAGTTATGGGCTACAGATTATTTTGCCCTTCTCTTTTGATAACATTTTTGCTCAGAAGCGTTAATTTTCCCTTACATATATTATAGGGTTTTGTTAATTTTCTTCTTTTTGCAACACTTTTCCAGTACACATAGTTTACTGCATCCATTTCTTTCACCTGGACTCTGTTCACATTATCTGCTTTCTGTCAGGGTGCGCTGGTGAGTGGAGCGGAGGTGAGGATCCAAATGCAGGGGAGAAAGCAGGCAGGCAGACAAACTGGACAACTGAAAGGGTTTTAATGATTCACGCACGCAGGACATGGAAACAGTGAAGCAACAAGAGACAAAGGACTGGAGGGGTTTAAATACAGGAGGGCTGGGAGCTTGGGTGATTGGGAAACAAGAGGCAGGTGGGAGCAATCAACAGGGACACAGGCTGAACCAAATGGAGAGACAGGACAGGGTGTGACAGTACCCCCCCCCCCTCAAAGGGCGGCTTCCAGAAGCCCACAGGAACACAGAACAGGGCCGGAGGAGGGGGACCCGGATGGAGGGCCGAGAAGAACAGAGGGCCCGATGATCAGGAGGCAGGGACCAGCAGAGTCTGGGGGCCTGCACCCAGGGCAGAGGAGGCAATGACGACGACGGGCTCTTGGGGGCCTGCGCCTGGGGCAGAGGAGGAGGCGACAACGGGCTCTTGGGGGCCTGCGCCTGGGGCAGAGGAGGAGGCGACGACGGGCTCTTGGGGGCCTGCGCCTGGGGCAGAGGAGGAGGCGACGACGGGCTCCTGGGGGCCGGCGTCTATGGCAGAGGAGCTCTGTAGACTGGGCCGGGGACAGAGTCTCTGCAGGCTGGGCCGGGGACAGAGTCTCTGCAGGCTGGGCCGGGGACAAAGTCCCTTGGACGGGCTGGACCGGAGACTCGTAGAAGAGCTGGACCGGATACGGTATGACCTCCAGAACCACCGTTGGCACTGGAGACGGTGGAGACGTCGGACTAGAGGGAGCGCCGACCTCTGGACAGGATAGAGCGTCGACCTCTGGACAGGATAGAGCGTCGACCTCTGGACAGGAGAGAGCGTCGACCTCTGGACAGGAGAGAGCGTCGACCTCTGGACAGGAGAGAGCGTCGACCTCTGGACTGGAGAGAGCATCCTCAGACGAGGCAACTTCAGACAAGCCGACTTCGGAGGAGGAGGTGACGTTATCGGACGAGCCGACTTCAGAGGCGACGTCGTCAGACGAGGCGACGTCGTCAGACGAGCCGACTTCAGACGAGCCGACTTCAGAGGCGACGTCGTCAGACGAGCCGACTTCAAACGAGCCGACTTGGGAGGCGACGTCGTCAGACGAGCCGACTTCAGACGAGCCGACTTGGGAGGCGACGTCGTCAGACGAGCCGACTTCAGACGAGCCGACTTGGGAGGCGACGTCGTCAGACGAGCCGACTTCAGACGAGCCGACTTGGGAGGCGACGTCGTCAGACGAGCCGACTTCAGACGAGCCGACTTGGGAGCCGACGTCAGACGAGCCGACTTGGGAGGCCGACTTGGGAGCCGACGTCGTCAGACGAGCCGACCCGGGAGGCGACGCCGTCAGACGAGCCGACTTGGGAGGCGACGTCGTCAGACGAGCAGACTCGGGAGGCGACGTCGTCAGACGAGCAGACTCGGGAGGCGACGTCGTCAGACGAGCAGACTCGGGAGGCGACGCCGTCAGACGAGCAGACTCGGGAGGCGACGCCGTCAGACGAGCAGACTCGGGAGGCGACGCCGTCAGACGAGCAGACTCGGGAGGCGACGTCGTCAGACGAGCAGACTCGGGAGGCGACGTCGTCAGACGAGCAGACTCGGGAGGCGACGTCGTCAGACGAGCCAACTTCAGGATTGGAGGCGACGTCGTCAGACGAGCCAACTTCAGGATTGGAGGCGACATCATCAGACGAGCCAACTTCAGGATTGGAGGCGACATCATCTGGACAGGCACGGGCGTCGACTTCTGGACAGGCACGGGCGTCGACTTCTGGACAGGAACGGGCGTCGACTTCTGGACAGGAACGGGCGTCGACTTCTGGACAGGAACGGGCGTCGACTTCTGGAAAGGAACGGGCGTCGACTTCAGGACAGGAACGAGCGTCAACTTCAGGACAGGAACGAGCGTCGACTTCAGGACAGGAACGAGCGTCGACTTCAGGACAGGAACGAGCGTCGACTTCAGGACAGGAACGAGCGTCGACTTCCATCGACTTCAGGTCCGGGGGCGTCGGCTTCGGGTCCGGAGGCGTTGACTTCTGGTCCGGAACCAGAACCATCTGCTTCGGGGTCAGAACCGTCTGCTTCTGGGCCGGAACCGTCTGCTTCGACGCCCGAACCTTCGGCTTCTGGGCCGGAACCGGAACCGTCTGCTTCGGGGCCCGAACCTTCTGCTTTTGGGCCGGGACCGCCTGCTTCCGGACCGGTATCATCAGTTTCTGGGCTGGAGGCAGAGCTGCTGCAGGAGGAGCTGCCTGGCCAGGCTGGACCAGATGCAGTGCGACCTCCGGGACCACCGCTGGAACTGGATGCGGAGCGTCCACCGGGGCCACTGCTGGAGCTGGTTGCGACAGAGCAGGTGGTGCTGAGAACTGTGAAAGCAGGGAGGACAGACCGTCCAGCTGACGCTCCTTAAGGCTGAGGGTCCAATGGAGCTGGGCCAGCTTAGCCCGGAGATCGGCGAGCTCCGCTGGGTGAACACCGGGCTCGCTCGTCTGGTCCTGAGATGAGGAGGATAGAGCGTCCAGGCGGGATTCCTGGAAGCTGATGAGCTGGCGGAACCGGCCAAGCTCCGCCTGGAGACTGACGAGCTCAGTCAGCTGGGCTGCGGCCAATGCTCCTCCCTCAGCAGATGACGGAGGCGCCGATTGGGTCGGAGGTCTGGCCGGGGGCTTGTCCAAACTGCTGCGCAGAGCAGGGGCAGCAGCGGGCACACAACTCCATCCCGGTACACAGGACTGCGGGGCAGCCCGGCGTCTCTCCCCACGCCGTGGACCAACGCCGGGGGAGCACACAGCCAGACGGGTGCCCACGTAACTGGAGTGATCCGAACGCGTCTCGCGATCCGGTCTCTCGTCAGGCGCTGGGAGGGTGGAGAGGAAGGCCGAGGGTGCACGCTGACGCCGTCGTCCGCGGCGAGGCGGAGCTGGAGCTGGAGCTGGAGAAGCCGGGTGGTGGCTTGGAGCGAGCCACTGGAGCAGGTACTCCCTCGGGAGAATCTCCCCGCTGGGTCCTTCAACTGGGGGTTGCTTCATTCTGTCAGGGTGCGCTGGTGAGTGGAGCGGAGGTGAGGATCCAAATGCAGGGGAGAAAGCAGGCAGGCAGACAAACTGGACAACTGAAAGGGTTTTAATGATTCACGCACGCAGGACATGGAAACAATGAAGCAACAAGAGACAAAGGACTGGAGGGGTTTAAATACAGGAGGGCTGGGAGCTTGGGTGATTGGGAAACAAGAGGCAGGTGGGAGCAATCAACAGGGACACAGGCTGAACCAAATGGAGAGACAGGACAGGGTGTGACACTTTCACATATCACAAACAGGTACATATAGTGCTAGGTTTCTTTTTGTTTGTTGTTTTACATCAGATTCAATCTATGTGTGTCTACATTCAAGTGCCCTCTGTGTGTGCTCTGCTACTCTCCTGAGTTTCGCCAGTGGTCCTCGCTCCCTGGGAGGACCTCTCTGCTTCATCGCCTGACTCTGCTTCCTGCTGCTTGTGGTTCCGGTTCGTTTGGGTCTGAACGTTCTTTGGTTCCTGCCATGGCTGCTGGAGTTTTGTAGTTCACCTGGGATTGGGTCTGGTCCCTGCTCGTCTGCTTACTGCCTAAAGATTATGCTATGTGGAATTATTATTGCCTGTTTGGAATTATTACTTTGAGTTTGGGAGTACCATTGACTATTCTCCGGTGTGGGGGTTTGCTTTTCCCCGCCTGATGCCTCTGCCTGGGAACTAACCTTTCCTTTCTCGACTGAGTCCTTAGGGCCTCTGGACTTATTCAACGGCTCATGGTTTCTGCCAGGACCCCGTGTCCTTGAAAAGGGGGGTTATGTAGCCTCCGGAAATGGTCTGTTTTTCAATCTACAGGTCACCCCTTCAGTATCGGGTCATTTGGAGGCATAAGTCTTAACTGGTGCTTTAATCTGCAAGAAGATACTGTTGCCTCGCCAAGGTCTTTCCAAGCTCACTCTTATCTAAGACTGGTTTTTATTCACAGCACATGAGGATGAACTTTCAAAATTAAATCATATAATGAACAAGACGAGTAAATAATCATATGGTTGAATGAACAATAATGATTGAAGGATAATAACAATGTTTTAATTAATCTGTGCTTAAATGACTGTGGATGAATATTATGATGTTATGATCAGTAATTTTTGATTTATCAAGTGAATCACTATCTCTGACAGCTCACACACTCAGACACGTAACGATGACAAGGTTAAGTTAATATCCTGACACATTGCTTTCTGTTCCACCAATCAGAACTCCTGTATCTGACGCGAGGTGTGTTTCTGAGGTTTGTTGGTAAAAACCCTTCTACATGTCAAATTCTAATTTGTTAGAAAATCAAAATATGCCGTTCACAGAAACAGAGCTCACTTCATGGTGAGTCAGTTCCAGTTCCAGTTCTAGTTCTAGTTCTAGTTCTTGTGAGTTCTTGAGAAAGTTCTGGACCGGCCATCCAGTGCAAACCTCTTTAACCCAGAGCATCTTTTGACAAGCTGTCAAAAGCCTGTTGCAAGCTACAGCTGACCGCAAATGGTTCCTTCAGAACAAAGCTGAACCAACTTTAACTACTTAAGAGTTATTCCTAAGACACAAATAACAACTGTTGTGACCTGAAGACAACTCGAGACCGGGAAAGTCGGCACTGCAGTTACTTCTACGGACTTCGGTACCTCTGGGGTCCTCGGACCTCAACATTCCGGATCTGCCACGGGGGTCTTTGATCAGGGTACATAGACTCGACAGATTGCGTCTCATGTATTTTTGATAAGAACCAACTTTGTTAGTTTAAGGCAGACCAAATTCACTCCCACTCAGAACTAAGTTTCTCCAGATACGAAGGTTCTGATAACCTCACATTCATACATCATCACACCTCACATTCCATCCACTTAAATTCATTCATCACATAAGGTGTCCGAGTTGTCATGTTTTAATTGTTAAAAAATAAATTTCTTGCTCAAAGTGTCTTACAATCCCTGAATAAACAAAGAATTCTAAATCTTCTGGTTAAACATTCAAGACCAATCAGACTGGATTTCCATATTTATATGGAAATTCACATCACACTGGTCAAAGTGTAGGGTAGTATATTAAGCTTTAAAAGCACCCAAATACATACAATAATTACCCCGTTACATATTTGTGGAGGTTACATATGCAATACAGTGTATTGAGATACTTCTTTATTAATACAGCATTAAGCTACTGCTCATTAAGATGCATAAAGTTGTGTGAGAATGTTTTCTTTTTCTTATAGGATTTAATGACTGTTGCAGAATTTGAGTGAATTCTTTGCAGTGTTTTTGTTAGGTTGATGTCGAGTTTTGGGAAGGCTGTTTAAAGAGTACAACACAATTAAGATAAGTTTATTTATGCAATGTCAATTTAAAACAAAATTAATTTCAATGATTTATAGAAAAAGTAATCAAGTTCAATTCCAATTAATGCAATTCAGTTAAAAAACAACTAATTCTAATCCTTTCAGATTCAAAGCCAATTATAGACAGTCAAAGTTAACCAAATTCATTCATATACTAGGGAAGACTATAATTCAGTCCCTTGTTCAGGAAAGCGAGTCAACAGCGAACTGGAAAAACATCCTTTCAGCAGGAAGGAACCTCCAGCATAACCAATATCAGGATGGACGGCCATCTGCATTGACTGGCTGTAGGTTGAGAGGACCGGAAAGACACAGATACAGAAGCATCAAGCCAAGAATACCAGCTATGGGAAACAAAAACAGAATAAAGCATGTGCACATCTGTTTTTACAGTCATTAGTGTGTTGAAATGTCAAAATAAGTAAAGGGGACATATTATTACTTTTTTTTATTCAGTTATAATAATTCTATGGTCGATACAAAACATGTTTATGAAGTTCTTGCACAAAATTCCTCTCACATAAGGCATCCTCTGACTGGCTGCTATAAGCTGAGAAGCTCTGATATTCAGCAAGACATTTAGGAGCTCTCATCAAAGGTGCAAAATGTAAGAATAAAGTAAGACTGAAATCTTTAGGTCAAATTTGGTTACTGAAGTCCATTTTTATAAACAAAACATCACTCTCTCACTCCCGTTCCATGAGTTTCACGGTGCCAGAAAATACTAAATAACAAGCAAAGACGAGATAGGCTAGGTAGGCTAGAAAAGTCCATAGTAATCCCATGCGATCTGTTTTCAATTGGGCTCTGGTTCCAAATGTAGGCTGCACAAAAAATGAGCATAGTTGCAAATTTTGTGTTGACTCACAACCCTGTTACGCTCTCCAGCGCCCAGTGAGGCATCTACTGTACATTATCATGTCTGTTTCCAGCATTAGAAGAATTTTTCATCTCGCTGTTAGCTTGTTGTTGTAGTCCTGAACGATACATTCAAGAAAGGAAAATGCCACGATTGACTCATTATTCACTTCACACATACATTTGCCAGTAATATTGAGTTTTTGGTCATTGAAAAACAAAGTAGAGATATTTTTAGAGGAGACTAATTGCTTCTAATTTTGTATTAGCATTGTTAGCTCAATGCTAGCCTTTAGCCTTCTTTACCCAATACCTGCATTCTTAGGGGTACAAGTAAGCTGTTTTTACAGGACCATAGCGTTTGCAAAACGGGATTTGCCACAGCTCCAGGGGAGGATTTTGGCATTTATAGTAGCAAAGCTGAAGCTAGAATAAACTGCCATCAGGCACCTCTCAAATCAAGACGAGATAAAGGGAGGTCGCTGGGCGGCCCCCCGCATGTGACGTACAGGGTCGCGCATTCAGCGTCAGACGGAAGACACGTCAAACTGATGAAATTTCTTTTTCAGGACCTTTAGCTTTGATGTGACCTGCTTTTTGTCCTGCTTGACGCCCCGCTCAGCCAGTGTTTTCACCACTCTGTCGAACAGCTGGCTGTCTCTCACCATCCCCGTAAAAAGGCGACTAATCTGTTCGTCCGCTCGCATGGCCAAAAGCTCCATGGTCTCCGCGTCCGTCCAGTTTCCCATGTTGTAGGTGGTTGAAAGATACTAGTGAGAGAGGCCATGTTTATCTGTGTTTATATCCCTTCCGGCCAGCACTCGGCGCGCAGTATACGTCACTAACGCAACCACCCTCTTTTGCAAAGGGATTAGCTGGGCTGACACGCATTTAGCCGCCAGAGGCGAGGGGCTCATGCGGTAATATTACTATGAGGCTAAGCGCATCAGAATCGAGTTTTATCACCTATCCCCTTTGCTCCTTGCCGCATTTACGAGACCCACAAATTCAGATTTTTCACTCTAATGACGCGATGGTCTGTCTTATAAAAGAGGCAGAAATAATAACATCTGGATCACTCCTGTTACTGGCTTTGGCTCTTCAAAGTATTCTGGAGCTTTTTGCCCATTGGTGTTGAATTACAAATGCTGGTGCTGCAGCGTAAATTTGGTGCAGACTTGGCAACCCTGTGGATTCACAGATTGTAAACAGTAACTGCGTCCCTCTTTAGCTTTTTTGAAAGGAGAAAAACTGACAACCCCCTGGCCGGCTGAGAAAGAAATCTGTTTCAATGTAACCTTTCTTCTGACATGATTGAGACATTAGACTGTTTAGTGATTATTTCATTGTAAAATTTTGTAAAATTTACACCTTTAATAATGATCTATATGGCTGTGTTGATCTCTTTGAGCTGTTGTGTATGATGTTGACCCCAAGTAGATAAGAAAAAAATCAACGTAATCTAATTTAATTACATTGTATTTGAGAAGGTAAATAGGTCAGATAGATGGATATCTACATAAAATCCCTTCACACTCATTAGATACATTGTAGTGCGACACTACGCGACTTGTGTCATGCCATCTGCTCTAAATCCTCATGTCACTTTCTGACTTCACCAAGAAAAGCAGATCATAGTTCGTCACACATCACTCCACCAGACACATTTAGCTCTCCAGGAAAGATTTACGAGAAGGCCCGTGCCACCCAATGGAGCAGTCGACTCAGAGAAGCCTAGGATTGGTCAACATGCCGGCACAGTATTTCCCAGGTTGCACCTCCCACATGAGGTGACCAACGGCTTAGTGTGAGCCTGATTAGTAGTTTCAGCAGGTGGGGACAAGATGTTAGTAGGGATGAGCACCCAAACAAATGAATGGACATAAACATACTTCTGTGAGTATTTTTCAGCATATTGTTGAATATTCATATTTACTTTGTAATTTAATAGCTTTGGCTGAGGTTGGTGCCACTAGGTACAAAACCTTTGGATTCACTGACTCATTGTATTCCACCACCTGTGTGTTTTGCTTGTTGACATGTTGTCCTGCATTGTTTTGTTAAAAAAGTACTAGAATAATATTTCAATGACAACTGAGTAGTTGGTGATATGTTTACATTAAAAACACGTTTTAATAGTTCTTCATAAGTTTCTTACCCTAAATAGCTTAAACACTTTCACACAATTGTGTGCCTAATAAAAAAAAAAATATAATGCGCTCTATTGAAATGTTTTGTTGCTAACATTTAAGGTGTGCATTTATTAAGCAAGGACCACATTAGAATATTTAATATATAAATATATATATATTATTATATATATGTTATATTAAATATTTAAGTTGAAAAAAACATTTTTTAATTAGAGACTATAGTTTTTCAAGACAGAATTCCCTCAAAATTACAAGTACTATGTACAAAAACAAAGTACAAATACAAAATATTAGAGTTAAACAATTGATTTGGACTTTATTGCTCTATATATTTGCTGTTTATATTAACCTTGTTTACATTTGAGGATTCCTTTGTTGTCCTTAACAAATATGGGTCAGCTTGTTGACATTTTGAAAATGGGCCATTCTAACTGGCTTCAGGAGATTACAGTGCCTAACAGATGTACTGGGCAAAACACTCTTAGATCTGCCAGTGTTTAATTTAGACCACGACCTGGCTGTCTCAGGCAAACCTTCTGCTCAGCCCAGACACACTCCCCATTGTTCTCATCTGTCCCTAAAGCCCACAGGAAACAGGCCCAAAGTATCTTTACATTGAACACGGTCGTAAATCTGGATTTCTCAACCTGCAGACCTTTAACATGTGTAACTGTATAACTCATGTTGAGTTTTACCATCTGGCTGCAGGTACCGTTCCCAGAGAAGATGGTGGCCACTGTGCTCACCTCAAGCAAGCATGTTCAACCTGATGAGCAACTGCTGCAGTTGGGTCTCCAAAATACAAGAGCCAATCAGGTACAGAACACACGTTTCATGAGAAAAATAAAGAATTACATTTGACATCTTCCATTTTCCAATTACAATCTACCTACTTAAACTTTGGTAAGAGCAGCAACAGTAAAATATGCTCAACATTTCCCCAGGCATTGTTCACTGTTGACTACAAACAACGCTGTTATTTAAAAATATATCTTAATATATAACTCGTCTGCAGGAAAGTGACCATTCTTGTGGTTGGACTTGACAAAGCAGGAAAAACCTCCTCCATCAGAGGGATGTTGAGAGGTAATAAGTCATTTCAGCAAGAATTTACATTTTTAGAGCAGATAAACAACAACTAACACACCTGTTTCTCTGCATAAGTCACCAACAGTGTAGACACTGGGCCCACCCACAGCTGCATCAGAAATGAGCTGAGGGTTGAGAACTACCTGGTCACACTGCTGGATGCTGGAGGATCCCCAGAGTCGAGGGGAACCTGGAGGGAGCTCTACGCAGAAGCTCATGGTATAATCTTTGTGGTGGACTCCTGTGACAGGCAGAGGATGAAGGAGGCCAGGGAGGTTCTGGCAGACCTGCTGAAGCAGCCGAGGGTGGCAGGAAAACCCATACTAGTGTAATCATACTCTGCTTTTAACCTGGATTTTACATGTAATCCAACACTGTGTTCTGTGGTAGTTGAAGGGTCAAAACAGATTAAGAACAAAGTTGTATTATTTGGTTTCAGGTTGGCAAACAAACAGGATAAGATGAACGCATTGGTGGGGAGTGAAATGATAGAGATTCTGTCTTTAGAGAAGCTGGTTAATCAGAGCCGCTCTCTGTGCCATATTGTGAGTATACTGTAAAACAAAACAATAAATAAATTAAAGGGGACATGCATAATTCACCATTTGTATCCTATTGCCTTTATAAACACTTCAAATTGAAGTAAAAACCTGTTAATCCAATTTCTGCCAGTGTTTGGTTTTAGTAGTTATATGCCTAAAACAAGCTGTTTAAAAAAGTCCCCTTTTGTGATGTCACAAACAGGGAAGGTAGAATAGAAACTCCTTTTACATTCAAGAGAAAGCTGCTGCTGGAGGAGCAACCACTCTACTCTGAGCCCCTCCAAGATTCTTAGCTCATAGCAGCCTGGGCGGAGGATGGGTGGGCGTGGCCAGTTTCAGATTGTTTTCTATCATCTATCTATCTATCTATCTATCTATCTATCTATCTATCTATCTATCTATCTATCTATCTATCTATCATCTATCTATCTATCTATCTATCTATCTATCTATCTATCTATCTATCTATCTATCTATCTATCTATCTATCATATCATCTATCTATCTATCTATCTATCTATCTATCTATCTATCTATCTATCTATCTATCTATCTATCTATCTATCATCTATCTATCTATCTATCTATCATATCATCTATCTATCTATCTATCTATCTATCTATCTATCTATCTATCTATCTATCTATCTATCTATCTATCTATCTATCTATCTATCTATCTATCTATCTACATAAAGGGAAATTGCAGTTTAGGCTTGCATTTTGCACCCCCTGAAATCTGTTTTAATTCAATGTCATAAAAATGAAACAGAAAATCTCCTCCTCGCTGTGCATTCATGTTTTAACACCTTAATCTTACAGCTGAAATGTCTCCTTGGCCTTTATTAGTTTCTACAGGAGCGGTTTATCACTAAATCAAACAAATCAGCTGTGTTCATGATCTAAAACATGCAGGAATCACTTCTCTGAGCAATTCAGAAAACTCCCGATGCTGACTCTTGTTTGACTCCTATTGTGATAGGATGTTCTTTTATTTTTTATTTTTTGGTAGCTTCATCAGATAAATGTTTTCTTTGTTTTTTTTCTGAAGCCCCACCATGATGAACACGTTACAGTAAATGCTAACCAGCTATACAGTAGCTTGTCTGTTCTGAGGTATAAACATGGATTTCCGTAAACCGTAACTTTGAGAGACTTCAAGCCAGAGAGGCTGAAGATGAAAACGGGGTATTCTGCTCACAGGGGCGGAGAGGGCTGAGAGTTTTCATTGAGACTTTAAAGGATCGTTTTAGCACATATTGGCTCAAGAAAATTATTTTTAAAACATGAAAAAGTTGCATAGTATGGCTTTGAGAAAATGGTAACAGTATGTCCCCTTTAAAGTAATGGGGTAAATACATGCATATGGCCAGCAAACATAGTGACCTTTTTTGCTTCTTTTCTTAGGAACCATGTTCAGCCTTAATGGACCTGCGACGCTGGTCAGACAGAAAGACTTTGCGAGGCCTTCGCTGGTTACTGCGTGCTGTTTGTCTGGATTACCCAGAGCTCTGTGCTCGGGTGGCCCAGGACAGCAGGAGGCCTCTGGAGTCGAGAAAACGGGAAAAGAAAGGAAAATCTGGGAAAATACATAGAAAAACAAAAGTTGAACGGTAATCAAAGCTTTGAGAGGAGTCAAGGCTCAAAGTTACATTATCTGTGTTTAATATTTTTGGCAAATCTTGTCTTGATTTCAGAACACGATCCAGCAAGTCAGATCTGCGTCAGGTCCATCGGCCCAGAGAGAACGAGAAAAGGGCCAGCGGTGAAGGAAAACTGCAGCCCATTAGGAACATCCTGCAAAGGGTTAGAAAATAGCATTTTATGTTATGTTTCCAATAATACTTTGACTTTTCACTCATAAATTAATAAAATTCTTGCTTTTTAGACTTATTTAGACACTTGTTTGAATTTTGCCTTGTCATTTTTATTTTGTTACTTGGGATTGAATGTGCCAATTTAAACTTCCAGCTACACAAATGTGTAAAATTTACAGCGTTGGTTTGAATGAATGCAGTCTTTTCTTTACACAAAGTCGGCTGTGAGACAGACTGAATGTGTTATTTCCCCAGGAGAACACACTGGAAAAGAAGCTAAGGACAAAGAAGAAGAAGAAACCAGTTAAGCTCAACAGTGACGAACAAGATGAAGAGTCTCAGGAACAGGAAGAAGATGGTGAAAACAATGAAGGTGAACAGGACAACTCTCACAGAGACAAAGCCAGCAGTGCTCTGATCCCTCCGAAAAAAGGCAAACAGAAATGCAAAACAAAGGTGAAAGAAGAGTCACTGGGCGCTGCTGAATCACTGGAAAACAATGAGGCGCGTCTGAAAGGTTGGCATTTTCTATCATTCAGCCTCAGTTTTGTATTATTTTGGCTTTAAAAACAGCTAATATCTGACTTTATTTCTAGCTAAAGGAGAAAGACGGAAAAAAAAGAAAGTTGTGAAAGTTAAAAGAAAAAACAAAATCAACACAGAGGGAACACCTGGAGCCTACTCTCGGCCTGTGGATCTGTCTTCCACCTTTGGTGAGCCCAATAGACTTTTTTCTTCCTACCAGTTAGGACAACAATAACAAAACCACAACTTTGATTTAAACATATCATTTTTCTATTTATAGACCTCTACCAAAAGGCAATTCTGGCTCTGAAGGAGCGTCAGGACCAGGGACAGAGACAGTGAACCCTGAAGAAGTATTGTCTGTTAAAGAAACAGCTGTTTTACATTTTTAAAAGTCACACCAACTTACTACCTTATTCCTGAGCCTTTGAGGACAAACCGCAGTGTGCTGTGAAGGAAGGGTTTGATCACATTCTAACAATAACACAACAATGTTAAATATAAACATGGCCAAAATATTGACATTTTGTAGACATTTCTGAAGTTTGAAATTATTATTTTTTAAATTGTATACTTTATTACGATTCTCTGAGAACTGTTCAGTTGTGAGCTGCACTCTCGGAAAAGAATGCCATTTTGACTTTTGACAAAACTTTAGAAAAATTTGATCTGTGATTTGATAAGTGTAAATAATAAACAGGATTTGTGATTTGGTGGGTGTAAATAATAAACATTTTGTCAATACCCTTGCATGGTCTTTCTTTTGTGTGTTTTTTCCCCTGTATTCTCATTACATCAGCTGCAGCGGCTGGACTCAGGAAGTAGATGATCTCAAACGTTAAAGTTTAAGTTAAAATCCCACTAGTTGTCACACTGGTGTGTGACATTTGTTTTCCAGAATTGACCCATCCTCTGCGAGAGCGGTGAGCAGCAGACACAGCCATGCTAGAGAACCATTTGGTGGTTTAACCCCCCAATCAAACATTTGGAGGCATGTCAGAATATGTGGTGCTCTAGAACTGGTTTGGGAATCTGATAATAAATGTGCCGCGACCACTTTGCCAGGAGATTTTTCAGCTTTGTGGCCTCTTTCACTTTTACTCAGCCAGGGGGTATACTCTGGACCTTGGTTTTTACCCTGGGTTTTAATATTGACAGTATTTGTTCCGAGGATGTTTATATTTCAGATAATCAATGCATTTTCTTCAACTTGTCATTTTCTGCATTCTCATCTCCTGCTCACCGTTTCTCATCTGTCTGAGTGTTCCTTCTCTGTGGCCATCTCCAAGTTTCGGTCCTCCCTCATCCATGGTGTCCCACAAGGTTATGTGCTGGGGCCTCTACTGTTCTTCCTCTATCTGCGTTCTCTTCAGCACAACCTAAGCTCTTTTAAAGGAACTGGCTAGGAACATTCTACAGCTGAATGAAGAAAAGACTGAGATCCTCATCTGTGCCCCAGGCAAGCTGGTTCTCAAAGTCAGAAGCCCTTTTTTAAGGCACATCATGTCGGCAAATCAGCAAAATACTGCTGCCACAGTGTATCTTATGAACGCGCCGTGGCGGAATGCTGTTGGTGGAATTTTGTGGCTTTCGTGCTTGGTAGTAATATTATCAAACTGCCAAGCTTGCCAACCATTTTACACAATGCAACAGAGAGAGGTTTCATGATCACGTGGGGAGTTAGTGCTAAGCTCCGGCCAGCAACAACTATATTGAAAATGAAAGTAAACACGGGCAGTAGATTTTGCTGTTGTAAACAGAACCAGTTGAGATGATATACTGGAGTGATGCAGAGCTCCGTTAGAGCTGGAGGTCAAATCACCAGAGGCTGCACAGGGACTGTGGAGGACACACACCTTTATGAGTGGCTTGTCAAAAAACCTTATTGAGTGCGGCCTTGATTGCAATGAAAAGCAAGTTATGTCCAAGTTAAACGAACATCCATGGCAGTGCAGGGACCGCCTCCCATACCCCTTTATACTGTCATTGCATAATCTTTTATGAAAAGGACACAATTGTGCAACGATACTATCCCCGTCTGACCACTTATAAAATGACCTAAGGCTCCCAGATGATGCTGCGTTGTTTGTGGCAAATTGGCGCCATTTTTTTTCTAAAGAGGCTAGAGACTCTCTTGGTCAGCTTGCTTCCCACACCAAACCCTCTGTCAGGAATCTTGTTGTGACCTCTGACCCAGCTCTCACCCTAGATTCTCATGTCAGTTTTCTTGTTCGCCCGTCCTTCTTCCATCTCAGGAATGTTGCCAAGCTGAATCCAATTCTGTCCCGCCCTGAACTTATGATTGTTATCCGCACTTTATCTCCTCACGCTTAGACCACTGCAACTTGTCTGAGCAAAACCTCCCTTAAAGTGAGGGTCAAGGCAGGGGTGGAGACGCATTTCATCCACACTTACAGCATTCTGGAGGATTTCCTGTAAAACGTGATCATTAGATGAAAAGGGGAGGAGGGCATTTTTTTCAAGAAGGCCAGCGGCTCCAAGCTCTAATGTGTCATATCAGCAGGTGAGTGGCTGAGCCAGGTGGAGGTGTGGCTGCTTCACCTGGAGACCAGTGCAGTGCAGCCACGTAGTAATTAGCTGACGTCACGTTTTTCATCTTAGCCTATAGCCACAGCTGGTTCTAAATAAATGTAGAGCAGAGTTTTAACCTGAAGATGGGAGATAGAATTACGGTTTTGGGCTGAAATATTAAATTTAAAGTAAAATGCAATTAACTGCCAAACTAATGATTACACATGTGTACAGCACAATTAGACGCTCATCTATACAGGTTATCAGCAAAAAAAAAAAAAAAAAAAAAGTTAATTTAGGTGTTACTTGCTCTTTAACCGTCTACAGATGGTTCAGAATGTCTGTGCTCGGCACTGAAAAAACATTTTTAAACTGTTATTTCTGATCATAATCGGCCACTCTGAGTTTTTCTTACAGGCTGAACATGAAAATAGTCTCCTACACCTACCTCTTGCATTAGCTTCTGATAGAAAATAGATGGTGAAACTCTTGATTTTGAAAAACCTGACAGATCTACCTCACGCACATTCATGGACTCACGCATCTTCACTCATGACGAAGATGGCTGTTGTTAGTTTAGCATCCAGGAAACAGCAGAGAACATCTTGGCTGGTAATAGCTAACCATTAGCCTTAGCAACCCCACCACACAGCTGAACTTCTCCAGTCTTGAGTTATTTTGTGGAGATAAAACATCAATGTTGCATAACAGAGTCAGTGGTTGAGTTGTGCTGCTGTTATCCAATCCGAGGCGAGATGTCCAAATATCTGGAAACAGGACTATAACTCCTGCCATGTTAAGCTGTCCTCTGATGTGGCTTTCAGCTAGTTCCTGAAACAGGTGAATCTGAGCTTTAGTTTGAGTGCTTTTATTATGAAAAGCTTAAACAGGAAGCTTTTCTGCGCGTACCGGAAGTAGGGTCATGAGGACGGGTGACATTTTGCTAAGTCCTTTAGCAAAATAAACGCCTGCCGGGGGTTTTCGGGCTCCTTAGTTGTTCTTTTAGCGCGTTTCAGTAACAAGTAGTCAACATGTGGTATGAAATTCTCCCCGGCCTGAGCCTTATGGCCGTGTGTTTGATGATTCCCGGGTTCGCCACCAATTACATTCACAAGTTCACCCATGGAGGAAAGGTGAGCGCCACACTGCCTCGCTCTAGGAAGCCTAACGTGTTTGTTTCTGTTTAAAACTGTATTATAAAACATGCCTGTGTCCTCTATAGGAGAAAAGAGTCGCTCGGGTACCATGGCAGTGGTATTTGATGGAAAGGGACAAGAGGGTATCAGGAACGGGTCGCTACTTCGACTCCAAGGTGAATCTCCGGTTTCTTGTTAGTTAAATAGAATAAAAACATGAAGCTTTGGCGATTAAAACATTAACGTTATTTCCTCTGTCACCTCCCCTGCTATGCATGATCATTGTTTTTTCATTTTCAATCAATTTAAATGATTTTCAAGTTATCCCTAAACCACACACACACACACACACACACACACACGGTCCCACATATTATAACTAAAGACCAACACATTCACATTCACTATCCACGTGTTATAGACAGGAGAATAAAGGCTTTACAATCACTGGAGGAGATAACATGGATCTATGAAAATACTAAACACTTCATGTATAAAAAAGCTAAAAAATAATCCTAACATTTATTTATTTTTACTGTATTTTACATGATTTTATGATTTTCATAAACAGCCGTTCCATTTGCAGCCGTCTTCTAAACAAAAACTGAATCTACCTACTTATCTTCTCACCAGGGACTGGAGAACATCAAATGATGATGAGGATCACAACAACCCTGAAGATCACAAAGTTTATGCTTGTAAATTTAAATAGATATATACCATTGCTTTGTTAGCTTTTGTTTTTTCCCTCCAAGTCTGATTAATTAAACTTTTCCATACACATGAAAAGTGTTTTTATTGAGTAGTAGAAGCAACAAATCCGGGAGGGTTTTTAAAGAAATGCTTGACTTTTATTTCCCACCGTGTATGTTAGATGAAAGTTTTTATATTTTTTTTGTGAAGATTAGCTTATTTAATTTTCTTGCTGGATATTTTAAAAGCACTTGTCATCCATTGGCCAACATGCAGCTGGTTTAAGAAGCATTATTCTACTTCTGTAGCGTACCAAATGGCCAAGTATTTCCCCCAAAATTACCAGAAGTTAACTTTAAACTTACAGCCCAAACTTCTTCATACAGGCCAATCTGACACCATGGCACCTGTGAACGTCACGAGTCCTCAAGGCTGCAGGACTTCTTATCTATCCTCTTTGAATAAAGCTAACCTTCCCTGGCTCATACATCAGCTTACTAATTCGTCTTCTATAATCAGATTTTATTGAATGAACAATTTGTTTGAATCCAAAGTGTTTTAATAATGTGTTCAATACTTTACAATAATGAATGATGGGTTAAAATGAGTATTTTTCCTATAATGATTCCTTTCATACCTTAAATTACACTAACCCACTGTGCAAAGACCTAGTTTGGACGTCCTACAGACGTGGTTTGGACTGACGGACTCAATATAGACATGATCTGCACATCCATGCAACATTGACTGTTTGCAGGGAATACATTCAGTTTAAATACCAAAGTCTTTGTCCACAGTGGACCAAATGCACCTGTTTTTACTCTTGTAGTTTTGCTCATTTGTGGAAGTCAGACAGAAGGTCTCAGTTGTCTGGTTTCTGTAACAGTTCATCAAAAACGATGATGGAGGATTAGGGTTTACTGGTGAGGTCACACCAGTGAAGTTGTTCCACACTGAACTCGTTGAACATCAACAGAACTTGCTTTGTGTGCTGAAGCAGTCATGTTGGAATAGAAAAGGGCCTTCTCTAAGGCAGGGTTCATACATCTATACTAAAATCTAATTTAGGCATTTTAAAGCTTTCAAGATGTCCCAGCACCAGTGACGATATGCATGTTTAAACAGCACGTGATTGCTCAGAACAATTAAGCTTTTTTGCCTAAATAAAATTTATTGTGCTACAAATGATTTGTTTTAAGGACTTAATTAAAAAGTTGGAAGAGCCAGGTTAATTGTACAATATGTAAGAATTTTAGGGTGACGTAATGTCAAAACAGTCTGACTCAGTGTTGTTGGAAAGAAGGTCACATTGAAACAGCTGGGGGGTTGTAAGTTTTTCTCCTTAAAAAAAAGCTAAAGAGGGATGTTTTCAGTTCACCGTTTACACTTTGTAAGCCTGCAAAGTTTACAGAGGCTGCACCGGAAAAACTGCAGCATTCTGTAAACAGGAGTGACCCAAAAGTTTTTTCTCGTACCCCTAAGAAGCCATGACATCTTTTGGTTTTTACTTTTATTGGGTGAAGCAGGCTAGAGGCTAATGTTGAGCTAACAGTGCTAACAGTAAATTAGAAGAGGATATTTTATATAGCGCCCCTTAAGATAAAAATCACCTGGTGCTTCACAAAAACAATAAAATTTAGTATAAAAAATGTATTAAAAATATGTTTAAAAGGAGAAAACAAAAAATGTAAGGATAGGTAGAGAGAAATTAATAGAAAAGAGGGGAATCAATGGATCCTGGGAAAGGCAGTATAAGAACAGAAAAAGGAGAGGGTTAGAAGCAAATAGTGGACTTTAAAATTATCTCAAGCTATTTTTTCAACTACCAACAACTCAATATTACAGTTAAATGTTGTTATCAGCAGTGGTGCGGTGGTTAGAGCCTTGCAGCAAGAAGGTCCTGGGTTCGCTTCCCGGCCTGGGATCTTTCTGAATGGAGTTTGCATGTTCTCTCCGGGTACTCCGGCTTCCTCCCACAGTCCAAAAACATGACTGTTAGGTTGATTGGTCTGTCTAAATTGTCCTTAGGTGTGAGTGTGTGTGTGTGATTGTTTGTCCTGTGTGTCTCTGCCCTGCGATGGACTGGCACTCTGTCCAGGGTGTACCCCGCCTGATTGCCCGTTGACCGCTGGAGATAGGCACCAGTCCCCCCGTGACCTTACATGGACAAGCGGGTTCAGACAATGGATGGATGGATGGATGTACTTATCAGCTTACTAATTCGTCTTCTAGAATCTTTTGGCCCCGAGCTGAAAAAGGCAGCCATAAAACTCACAGGAGTGAGAGTCACACACTCTGTTTAGAAAATGAGCTACAGAAACCAAATTTGACCACAGGATCATTCTTACATACCTTTAAAGTGTCGCCATAACGTTGAAACCAGCATTGACCAGAACATTTTGGGACGGTGAAGCGTTGGAGTTAAGGAGTCAGGCCCAAACCCTAAGAAGGGCACCAAACCATGAACCCTCCACCAAACCAACTATACCTAACAAAAGGGAAACTTTACAAACCGCCTTGTAGCAAAGGTGGAAACTAAAACATCCTGATGCTTGATATCACTTAGCTCTTTCATGATGTCCATTTTGGGCAACAAATGATTGAAAACAGAGTGCTGTGGCTCGGGGCTTCAAAGCAATTAAAAACACAATTTTAAAGATTTTTCCTAACTTATAGTTTGAGCTTTTCTATAAAATTAAAATATTATAAAGTTCATTTTGTTAGATCTTTGAACAAACTAGGAAGTTAATAAAAATGTTAATAGGCAGAAATGGTGACATTTCCAAATTATTATGATCTTTTATTTTTTTCCTTGTGGTTTTACAGAAAATATGAACTTAAGGTAATGGATGCTTCCTGATTCCAGTCAGAAATGTGAAGAGGAAAAACATATGTGGACAATTAATTAGCTCTGCTGTATTAGGGAATATTTACAAGGAATAAAGAATAAACAGGGAGGAAAATCCATGAACATTTTAGACATTATTTTACAATCAACAAATTAAATTGTATACATCAGGAAGGTTTAATGCCTCTTAAAACTAAAACACCAGCCGGGAAGTCACTAGACAAGAAAAGAGCCTTTGAACCTTTCACTTTTCTTCTTTGCCTTTGGTTTTTCTGTACACCATCTCTCTGAAGCTTGACAAGATCTTGCTTTCCCTCTTTCTCCTTTCTTCCTGGTTGAACGATGCCAGAGCTCTCTTTTCATCCGCGCTGTAGATCTGGTTTTCCTTTCTCAGACGCACAGCCTCCATACGGCGATGTCTGCCGGGCGACAACAAACCAGCTATCAAAATTATACCCGAAAATAGACTTTACACACGCTAACGATAAAAACCTGCTTTTTTAAAGGACAGCTGTAAGGACAAGATTTTAAACTGAAAAGAGATTAGTCTAAGTTTACAGAATGGCAAACAATTCATACCTGCTGCCGCTCATTACATAACCAGATTTCTCAAAATCGGCAATCTCATCGCTGGTGAGGCCAATTTCTCCTCTTCTCGGGATACGTTTGCCTGCTTTCACGTACTCTGCCATGGCGGCGCCTTCACCCGGCAGCAAGGCATGACCAAAACTAAAGGAAAATAAGAAGACTTCCATTAAAAATGCAAAACACTTGCAGGCCTCTTGTTTTTTTTTAAATAAACAAGAGTTGCCAGGTTTTTATTTTGAAAATCCCTCAGAAACTCACTCCAGTGGTCTCTCATCCTGAGACGTGTGAGTGAGCGGAGCTTCAGGACCAACGATTTGTTCATCCATGCAGGTTTTCTCCACCCACATCAAGCCAGAAGGATCGTCCTCCTCCTTTTCTTCGTCAGACTCTTCGCTGCTCGAGTCACTAGACTCTTTCCGATTTTTCTTCATCTTCTTCTTCTTAGACCTCTTAGACCTTTATGAGAAATGTTTTGTTTAGCCTCCCCCCACAAAGACAACCTACATGTGTGGTAAAACTAGCCATTAGTTGCTTACTTTTTGCCTTTCTTCTTCTTTTTCTTCTTTTTTACTTCTTCTTCTGTTAGGTAAAAAAATAATCCAGATTACAAAATAAGAAACAAACAGAATACTAATGAGATTTCTTCCAATACGTGCAATTATTCATAGCTGTTACCATCTGAATCCGATTCCAGCTCACTGTCCTCCGAGTGCTTCTTGGTCTTTCTTTTCTTGGACTTCTTTTTCTTCTTCTTTTTCTTTTTCTTTTCCTCTGATGAGCACCAAAATGATTTCAAATGCAGACAGACCTGTTTTTACACCACTGACGATTTCCACATGTTGAGGTTTACCTTCAGAACTTGACTCAGAACTGCTGTTTTTGCCATCTTCTTCAACTGGTGTGAATTCATCAGAGCTAAGGGGGAGAAGCAAGATTACATTTTTTTAAAGGAAGAAAAAATAAATGCCGACCCCGAAACAAACCTGAAATGGCTTCCTGTGATGGGGAATTCTGGACTTACTCTGGTTCTTTTACTCTTGGCGAGTATCCCCAAACTTCAGGACAGCCAAGTTCACCGATCCTCTCCCTCTCCTGCAGACGCCTGGAGCACAAAGGAAGACAGGTCGGTCTGCTGCTGGTCCAAAACATTTACAGCTTCTATCTATTTATGCAGTTCTGCATTTGAAATATATGAAGCATTGTTAAAACCAAACAAAAAACTACAATGTTGTCTAAAGAAGGAAATGGTTTAAAATAACTAAAAACAGACAGCTTTCATGTTTTTCGGCTAAAAATTTAGGAATCTGAACTTGACATTTATTGTAAACAAATTGTAAGTCGCTTTGGATAAGAGCGTCTGCCAGATAAATAAACATAAACATTTATCACATCTTACTTTCATTTTTTTTAAAAGGATCTCGGGTACATCTGACTGAGATCATTTAAGTGTTGAACTTTAATAATGCTACCTGGCTATAAAAGCCTCTTGTCTCTGCCTTTGGACATCATCTCTCTGCTGCTGGTAATAATAATCATCCTTAAAACTGCCATGTTTTCCAGAGGTTTCCCGCTCCCAGTGGTTCTGGTTGTTGCTGTGGATGTGACGCTCCCGGGACCTGGAGCGGCTTCGACGGGGACTTCCAATGCGAATTCGTCTGATGTTTTTGGCCTCTCTGAAGCGACGCTCCCGTTCCTCGCGCTCCCTCTCTCGGTTGCGTCGTTTCGGGAGTTTGGGCCCAAAGCTATACGGGGACAGGCTCCGTTCACGGCTGTCTCCGCTCCGGTTTCGGCTACGAGAACGCGCCCGGAGTCTCCGGGCTCGAGGACTACGGGGTTCTCCGCCACCGTCGGAGCTTGACCCATCCGACAGAGGCATCCTCACTTACTAATTAAAACGTAGTAAAACAGACCTCGCTTTGCTGCTTTCAGTACGCCAGCAATAACAGGAAGTGCTTTTGGGTCCGTCCCTGAAAAAAGCACCACTATCCTCACAAACAAAGCAAAGAATTGTTCCGCTATTTCGTAGCTCAAACGGAGCTCAAATTACAGCTTCACAGCATAATACCCATAACACAAACACATTTATGATCATAAAATTTTATTTCAAAACACAAAATTATTTCAATTGAACAGGTTGTTTTTAGTTGTTTATTTGCCCAATCAAGTTGTTAGTATGTTTTATTTTAAAAGGATCACTACTGAGTGATTTTAAGGACGTTTCTACTCACAGTCTAGTTGTATCCATCCACGTACTGTGCTTTATTCTAAGCTAAAGCAAAAGGAGTACAGTTGGGCCAGGAGAACGACTGGGCTGGGTAAAAATGTGTTTTCCCTACTTATCTAACTCTGGGAAATATGTCACAGACAACATTTCAGTTTTGGGTGGAATCTTCATTTAAAACACTTACTGAACTTTGATATTGTGAAAGCTTTCAGAAATACTGTTTTACCAAGAATCAAAATACATCAGTTATTATTATATAATTTTTTACACTCTATTTTGTCACAAAGAGACTGTCCTCTAAAGCTATATTTATTTCTCACAAACTGCAAATATTATTGTGTATGTTAAATCGTTGCTTCAAACGATTAAATAAGTAGATTTTATGTTTAAATTCGAAATGTTTCTTTACGCGGGTAAAATTGGGTAGTACCCATAGACTGTACATATACAGTATGTATATGTACATACTGTGTTTGTACACAGTATGTACATATACATACTCTTTCTACACTCACGGGTAGTACTAAACGTAATGTGGTACTTCCGGTGGTGCAGCAAGGAAATTCCGGTGTTGTGCCGAAAAAAAATAACACCCTCAGAAATTAACTTGCTGGTAGACGCGCATTTATTGGGCTTAGTGGTGGCTCACATTTCACGATTACAGGTAAATCATATATATAGTATCTGTTGTTTATATATTATATACGTTTTAGTCAGAGAGCCTTTCAATAACACGGTTCTTGTGTTTGATGCAGACATGCTAATATGATGCTAACGGCAGGCCGCGCTTCCTCATTAGAACGAGAAACCAGCATCACCTTTGTTAGCAGGCTAACAACAGCGGCTGTATTCCATGTTAGTGATGAATTATTAAGGAATAATATATTTATTTCTAGTTGCTTAGCCCTTCGGTAATGGTCTGAAAGCTTCAGTTTAAACTTCTAAACTCACGTTAATGACATTAAGTTACAAAACCTCACCCAAAGTAACATTTAACAACTGTTAGCCGTGTCAAAGAGATTGTGCTTGTAGGCTGACAAACACAGTGTCAAGCAGATTCATTTTTAACATAACATCGACTTTTTAATTTTTGTTAACTAAATAATTTGACTGACAAAATGGTGTCTTTCTTAATAGTTTATTTGTAGGTTATAAGCTAGTAAATTCCTTTGGTAATATAATGCTTTAAACTGAGCTGTAATCAGAGGCGTTTTGAAGTAAAATTAGGAAAATGTTAAATATTTGACAAATCTTCATATTGTTATTAAACGTTTAATTGCCACGTTTGTGTTTTAGTTTTAGATTTCAAACTATTCTTTCTGGGAGGATTCATCATTTAGCATCATGTTTCAGACTATATGATTTTAATGTATTTTTAAATCACTATACTTGTTTTTATATGTGTTTCAAAACTTTGTAGCATCTGTTCAGAGAGATGATCGTTCATTCATTAAGTCACTTATTTTCCACATTATTCTTGAATTGTTGTTTATTGCGATGTTGTTTGAGAAATAATTATTCTGTCATAAAGCCTAGTTCATGTTTGGAAATATTTCAAAAGCATCAGTTTTCTTCATTTGTGTCTTCATTGATCATATCAGCATTTATATTGTTGTTTGGTCTCCATTAGAAACACAGAAGCATCTGGACTAGAAATAGATTCAAAAATGCTAAATTTTACAAAGAATCAGAAAAGTGTCAGGTTAACCTTACATTTATAACCTTTGCAGATAGCAGTGGTAGAAGACGTACTTGATAAAAGTAGAGATAAATGGTTAAACATTACTTAATTAAATGTGTACGTATCCAAGAAATGTATGACTTAAGTGTTAAAGTATGAATTTTCAAAAGTACTTGAAAGTAAAATGTAGCAGTATATAACTAACATTTAAACATGCGCAATGTATTTAGACGTGTGCTGTACAGTAATATTACCTTTGGGACTGCAGTCTGGCGTGGACAAGGGCGCGCACTTCCGGTCGCCATTGGACCGGGGGCAGGGTGGGGGTCGGACAAAACACAAATGAAAGTACTTTTACTTTTTAGTAAATGTAATGGAGTAGAAAGTACAGATAATCGCTTTAAAATGTAGTGGAGTAAAAGTGTGCCTCAAGAAAATTAAATAAAGCACAGAGATACAGAAAAGTTTGATTTAAGTTTAGTAAGTACTTGTACTTTGTTACATTGCATCACTAGCAGATAGGAGAGTTGTTTTTGATCTGCTGCTGTGGAACCGACAGCTAAGATAAGCATGATTTTGTAAAACTGCCATAACTGTCTGTAAGTCTCATTGATTCTGATTCATTTGTCTTTCTGTAGCAATGCCGAGTTTAAAACTGATATCTGCGACCGACACCCAGTACTCAGCGGGTATACTGAAGTCCCTGAATAATCAGCGAGCTCATGGGTTGTTTTGTGATGTCACCATCATCATCCAGGACAAGAAATTCAGAGCTCATAAAACAATCCTGTCTGCTTCTAGCACATACTTTCACCAACTCTTCACCGTTGCCGGACAGGTGATCGAGCTGAACTTTATCAGGCCGGAAATCTTTGAGCAGATTCTCAACTACATTTACAGCTCCAAGGTTGTCCGCATTCGTTCAGACATGCTTGAGGAGCTCATAAATGCTGGACAGATTCTGGGAGTCAAGTTCATTGCAAACTTGGGTTTGCCATTGTCACAGGTCAAAGGCCTTCCTGGTGTGTCTAAAGAGACGGAACACAAAAGCGACACAACCCCAGAGAGCATGCCGATCATCACGGAATCCTTCTCCATTTCTGCAGAAGAATTTAACCAGACAAACAAACCTGCGGGAGTTGAGGAGGACTCAGACAATGACGTCGTGTTTGTCTCATGCACAGATGCTCAAATTAGAGCAGCCGGTGAAAGGTCTGCAGTCATCGATTTGGACAAAGACGATTCAGATAGCTCCGGATCAAAGCAAAATTTGGAGTCAAATAATAATAAAGGCACTTGTGAACATGTAGTAAAAGCCACGCCCCCTCAGAAAACACACGCTGCTAAGCCTCCCTTTACCCTGAACAGCCCCCTCCGCAGTCCTGACAGCAGCTCCAGCCTTCCTATGTCCCCTGCCAGAGTTCCTCCAGAAAGCATTTCCTCAGCTCCAACGAAATCCAACGACCTCCCCTCTGAGAGCAACAACGTGATGGGAGTCCAGAAGAAGCACATTGCCACTTCGATCCAGCAAGGGGATTTTAAGATAAAGCTTTTAGATGTTTCTGAAATTGCAGCCCTTCGATCTAACACGGGCGTGCCACACACAGAAGCTAAAAAGACCGTGACCCTCAATACTCCTACGGAAATGGATTCGATTTCATCAGACTGCAAAGTTTATGCCAACATTGGAGAAAATACTTTTGATATTGTCTCGGCCAAAGAAGATCCTGGAGAGGGAGGCTCTAAAGCCGGTAAAGGAAAGAGAGCCTTAATGGCAACGCCCTTGAAAGCCTTTGATAAAAAACCTTTGTCACAAAGTCATGGCCCTAACAGGAAGAGGTCCAAAACAGAGATCGATGATCACTACGAGGTTGTCATGGACGGGAAGACTTTCTATGTTTGCGCTGTGTGTAAGCGCCCCTACGTGTGTGTCACTAGTCTTCGTCGCCACTTTAACACACACTCGTGGGAAAAGAAGTACCCCTGCCGCTTCTGTGACAAGGTCTTTGCTATGGCTGAATACAGAACTAAACATGAGGTCCACCACACAGGAGAGAGGAGGTACCAGTGCTTGCTGTGCAATGAAATGTTTCAGAACTACCAGATAATCTCCAGTCACTGCAAGCAAGTCCACAACCAGGATCCCAGCGGGAGGAAGGACAAAGATGACGCTAACAACAGCTTATACCGTCTGCTGCCATTTAAAATGGGGCAGGTGAAGAACTCATGGGTTACCGATGAGGTTCCCGTCATATCTGAGGTTGGCAGCATGCATCATGTAAACGCGTCTGGAGACGATGTCCACTCTTTTAACCAAAGAGGGATGCTGAACTGGGACGAGATCTTCACCGAGCCCGAGGCTCCCATGGTGCCAGATGCCAGCCCCCAGCCAGGGTCCACGGTGAGCTCGCCTCCTCAGGGAGCCTCAGAGTTTGAGTATATCACACCAGAGACCTACTGAGGGACAATCACCGCTCCTCATTACACGTGCCTTTTGGCTTTCAGTTTCCTTATGAATCCTCAGTTTCATCCCAGCGATCCAAATCCACTTCAATCTATAAAAACCCAATGCTTCTTCCAAGAGTACAATCTTTTAAAGTAGAGGATTTTGTTTTTAATCAAGTTTTTATTCAAACTTTATTATTATGAAGTTGCAGTTTGTGAATCTGGAACTAAAAAGTTCTACTCTTATTGTAAAATAATGACTTTCTAGCAGTGCACTTAAAAATGCAAACACACTTGTTGCGTCAGCATCTAAAGGGTTAATGCATGGTTGGGTTTGCTTTTGATTAGTGAAAATAGTATTAAACTTTTGTAGCAATAGAGACTTAGTCATTATGCATTCAAGACTCTAGTCGGGTTTATGTGTTGGTAGCAAAACTACACAGACTTCACTGGAGCCAGTTGCCCAGCGCAGCATGATATAATCTGAAATCAGGATGTAATCATGTTTAAAATGGTTGTTTATTTATTGTTTGTGAGTTCATTCCCAACTCTATGTAGAATAAATTGAACACAGATAACATGAACAGGTGAAGTTTCTTTAAGATGTTCGTCTCACCGAGCTAACACTTATGACCTTTTTGGGTCCTTTGTGCTCACATTCAGGAATAGCTCAGATTATGTGATAAAGAATCACAGCAGCACCATGAAATGTGACTTTTGAACCAGATGATGGTTTAGCTCATGTACAGTGGGGCAAAAAAGTATTTAGTCAGCCACCGGTTGTGCAAGTTCTCCCACTTAAAATGGTGACAGAGGTCAGTAATTTACATCATAGGTACACTTCAACTGTGAGAGACACAATGTGAAAAAAAATCCATGAATTCACATGGCAGGATTTTTAAAGAATCTATTTGTAAATCAGGGTGGAAAATAAGTATTTGGTCACTTCAAACAAGGAAAATCTCTGGCTCTCACAGACCTGTAACGTCTTCTCTAAGAAGCTTTTCTGTCCTCCACTCATTACTTGTATTAATGGCACCTGTTTGAACTCATTATCTGTATAAAAGACACCTGTCCACAGCCTCAAACAGTCAGATTCCAAACTCCACTATGGCCAAGACCAAAGAGCTTTTGAAGGACACCAGGAAAAGAATTGTAGACCTGCACCAGACTGGGAAGAGTGAATCTACAATAGGCAAGCAGCTTGGTGTGAAAAAATCAACTGTGGGAGCAATTATCAGAAAATGGAAGACATACAAGACCACTGATAATCTCCCTCGATCTGGGGCTCCACGCAAGATCTCATCCCGTGGGGTCAAAATGATCATGAGAACGGTGAGCAAGAATCCCAGAACCACACTGGGGGACCTGGTGAATGACCTGCAGAGAGCTGGGACCACAGTAACAAAGGTCACCATCAGTAACACACTACAACGGCAGGAAATCAAATCCTGCAGTACCAGACGTGTTCCGCTGCTGAAGCCAGTGCATGTCCAGGCCCGTCTGAAGTTTGCAAGAGAGCACATGGATGATACAGCAGAGGATTGGGAGAATGTCATGTGGTCAGATGAAACCAAAGTAGAACTTTTTGGTATAAACTCAACTCGTCGTGTTTGGAGGAAGAAGAATACTGAGTTGCATCCCAAGAACACCATACCTACTGTGAAGCATGGGGGTGGGAACATCATGCTTTGGGGCTGTTTTTCTGCTAAGGGGACAGGACGACTGATCCGTGTTAAGGACAGAATGAATGGGGCCATGTATCGTGAGATTCTGAGCCAAAACCTCCTTCCATCAGTGAGAGCTTTGAAGATGAAACGTGGCTGGGTCTTCCAACACGACAATGATCCCAAACACACCGCCCGGGCAACAAAGGAGTGGCTCCGTAAGAAGCATTTGAAAGTCCTGGAGTGGCCTAGCCAGTCTCCAGACCTCAACCCCATAGAAAATCTGTGGAGGGAGTTGAAAGTCCGTGTTGCTCGGCGACAGCCCCAAAACATCACTGCTCTCGAGAAGATCTGCATGGAGGAATGGGCCAAAATACCAGCTACTGTGTGTGCAACCTGGTAAAGACCTATAGTAATCGTGTGACCTCTGTTATTGCCAACAAAGGTTATGTTACAAAGTATTGAGTTGAATTTTTGTTATTGACCAAATACTTATTTTCCACCCTTATTTACAAATAAATTATTTAAAAATCCTGCCATGTGAATTCATGGATTTTTTTCACATTCTGTCTCTCACAGTTGAAGTGTACCTATGATGTAAATTACTGACCTCTGTCATCATTTTAAGTGGGAGAACTTGCATAATCGGTGGCTGACTAAATACTTTTTTGCCCCACTGTAACTTCAGAAGGTTTTTGAGCAGGAAGAAGCAAACAGACCAGTTAGTAAATGGAAACAAGGTTACCCGTTTTTGTAAAATATTTTTTTTTCCTTTGTGTTGATTAAATACAAACCAACTAGATGTAAGCTGAACATGTAGTGTATAAATGTGAATATTATTAACTCAGGATAATTAGTCCATAAACATAGTGTTTAGGTTGGAAACGGGCTGAGGATGGTTTTGGTTACGGGATTATTTTTTACACCATGTTGGAATCTAGAGATTGAATAGTGTAAACCAATATAACACTTTCACTGAGTTTGTGTCAAATTACCAAATTAAATTTTGTTTTTTTCAATAAATTGATAAACCAACACGTGACACTCATTTATTTGGTGTGTTTCAGCATTAAACCAAATCAAAGTCCATTTATTTTTCATAAATGCCAGCAAATAAATTATCGTAGCATTTGAACACATCTCCTACCATTACATAAACACTTATTTTATTTACTCATGAAGGCAATAAAACTTCCATTTGCATGAATTCAGTGGGACTAAAGCACCGAAGGCTCTTCTAGCCTTGAACATGTCCATCCTTTTTGGTCCAGTTAACTTTATCTGGGTGTGTACTTTCCGTTTTCTCAAAGGTTCCCCTAAACACTCTGACTTACCAGTCCTTATTGAAAAAGTCTGAACACACTAAATGTAAGGCAGAGCCCTCTGATTTACTGCACGGAACACAAACCAGGCAGCTGTGCGTCATGACTCATTTAAAAGGTTAGCTTAACTCTTTTCCACCTGAAACCATAATATTTGGTTCAAAGTCGCGGGACCATCAGACGGGGTGGTTTCATTCCCTAAACACAATCACGGTAAAACCAGAGAACTGGTTCTGGGCTAACATCCCAGAAAACAGGCTTCAACAACACGATGACGGAGGTGCTGAAATGAAAAGGTGCTTGTTCCTGTCAGAGATGACACATTTCAGCTCTTAGAAGCAATACTGACAACATGGGTGTTGCCGTGGAAACAGTTTAAAACTCTTCAGGAACTTCTGTAGGTACAAAAGTTTGTTTCTCCTGACCAGCTATGCCCACCTTAGAATAAACGAATATTAATGATCTAGTTTTGTTTTCCACTTGGGCCTAACTATAACATACTGCTGCACAGATGCGGAGAGCTACAAGTACAGCTAGTGTCCCTTTAATCATGTTCTGCAGCACTAATCTGCTAAAGAAATGACTGGTTAGGCAAAGCTTTAACTTTATATAAGTTGTTCTGCGTATTCAGAGAGGAAATTCTGTTCCACTTGTAGCTTGAAACGTTTCCCGGTTCCATGAAATGTAACGAATGAGCTGCAGGAGAGTTTCCGTACAGAGTTAAGTCTAAGTGAATGAGTGATGCATTAAGGCAGATTCATGTGTAAACAATCCTGATGCTGAGCAGGTTGTCTCTCCACAGGTGTATGTGAGTGGTGCCCAGGAAGCCCTCGCTCCCTGAATCGGACTGCTTTAGCCACACTCCTCTTCCTCAGTTACTTTTCTTCAGCATCCCTCTGTATGGTTGTGAAGAAAAGCCCACAGAGGCTGAGGGAACCTCTCCCTCAGTGACATCCAGCACCTGATAACGTCCCAGGTGTTGTCCTCGTCTCTCTTAGCCGTCTTATGGGCTGTATGGTGGGGGTTTTTCATCCGGGTGGTCATGAGGAGGAGAGTAGCGAGGGGGAATCATGGTGGGCCATAAGTGGCTGGCTCCAGACTGGGAGTCATCCGAGAGACCCGAAGAATCTGGGAACATGTAAGAGCCCTGCAGGAAAAAAACCACAGGATGCAAAATGTTTAAAGCATTTAGCTTTCATGTAAACCAGTCGTAAAATAATGAATTCATATTTATAAGGGAATCCATTTGGTGGCCTAAGAATTTAGTCTTTGTTTTTTGCAGATGATGTGGTCCTGTTGGCTTCATCAGAACGTGATCTCTGGCTCTCATTGGAGCAGTTTGTAGCCGAGTGTGAAGCAGCTGGGATGAGAATCAGCTCCTCTAAATCTGAGACCATGGTCTTGATTCGGAAAAGGGTAGAAGGCCTTCTCCGGGTCAGGGATGAGGTCCTGCCCCAAGTGGAGGAGTTTAAGTATCTCTGGGTCTTGTTCACGAGTGAGGGTAAGCTGGAGCGTGTGATCGACAGGCGGACTGGTGCTGCGTCTGCAGTGATGCGGCCGCTGAATTGATTTGTCGTGGTGAAGAGAGAGCTGAGCCAGAAGGAAAAGCTCTGGATTTACCGGTCGATGTACATTACTACCCTCACCTATGGTCATGAGCTTTGGGTAGTGACCGAAAGAACGAGATCGTGGATACAAGCGGCCAAAATGAGTTTTCTCTGTAGGGATAGGGTGAGAAGCTCGGTCATCCGGGAGGAGCTCAGAGTAGACCCGCTGTCCCTATACATCTAGAAGAGCCAGAGGTGGCACTGGCATCTGGTTAGGATGCCTCCTGGCTGCCTCCCTGGAGAGGTTTTCCAGGCACATCCAATGGGGATAAAAGGTCCTAAAGGAAGACCCAGGACACTATGTCTCACAGCTAGCCAGAGAACACCTTGGGATTCCCCTGGGGGAGCTGGTCTGAGTGGCTGGGCAGAGGAAAGTCTGTGCCTCCCTGCTTAGGCTACTGCCACTGCGAACCGACCCTGTATAAGTGGATGAAAATGGATGGATGTTTATAATAACTTTTCTATGAAACTGTTTATTTTGGATTATATGGTTCATGGATGTGGACGACTGACATTAAGACAATCGCCTCCCTGGTGAGGTTTTTTCTGGCACATCCAACCGGGAGGAGCCCCAAAGGGAGACCCAGGACACACTGGAGGAACTATGTTGCTCGTCTGGCCAGAACATCTGGCCAGGGAAAACTTTGGGATTCCCCTTGAGGAGTGGGCCCAAATGACTAGGGAGAGAGGGAAGTGTGGGCCTCGCTGCTGTCTCCGCGACCTGAGCCCATATAGATTGGCAAAATTGGTTGGACAGTTTATTATACTGTCTGAGTTATTTCTGAGTGTTTTTGTACCTGCAGGTCATATGCAGTGTAAGGTGGCAGGCAGGGGGCAGCATTGTGGTAGGAGTTGAGCGAAGTGGTGGGTGGAGGAAGCATCGAGTGGACTGGAGCAGCCATGGCCTCTGGTTCAGATGTGTTCTCTGATGCAGGAGAGGGCGTCTGCAGAACAAACACATTCTTAGGCACCCGGGTGTGGAGAAATTACACAAAGCAAAATCACATTTCAATTAATTGTCTCTTTGGATAATTTTCCACAATACAAATCATTTACATTCAAAGCAATGCTGATTCCTGTAGGTACATGTGTACAAAGTCCGTTTTGTAGGGTTTTAGTCACGTCCGATTAACCGATTAAACCAAATGTGCTAATGATCAGCATTTCTCAGCAGGTTGTAAAAACTTACAAATTCAACAGAAACAAGTGTGTAGGATGTGGGGAGCAGCTGGTCTGTGATGCCAAGGAGAGGTAGAAGATGGCTTTTAGGAGCAATAAGTTACAAGCACAACTACAACAGCAAGATCTCTCTCAGAGCTGCGTTTCAAGATGTGCTTTCTTTTTGGAAGCAGCACAAAGAGACAGACTCTAGTTGGACAAGGACACTCGTGGTCTGGCAATAAGGGGTCTTTAAGGAAGAAATGTGGCCAAAAAGCCAAACACCAAATGTGCAAACAAGTCCAAGTGACTCAATTTAGGATGAAAACAAAAACTAAGGTGCACAAAAATTACAGCAG
Organism: Nothobranchius furzeri; assembly: GCF_043380555.1. Lineage (NCBI taxonomy): Eukaryota > Metazoa > Chordata > Actinopteri > Cyprinodontiformes > Nothobranchiidae > Nothobranchius > Nothobranchius furzeri. The sequence continues at coordinate 85,133,837 of NC_091741.1, forward strand.
GTGCTCTTAAGTCACTTGATTCCAATTTAAATTCTTTGGCTGAAGCAGAAGACAATTTGGTTACAGCACACTAAACTGCATGGACAAAGTTCCTTGCAAGTTTGTGGCAGAATTCCTGCAAATGTAGTTTGGGGAATATTGTCAGGGTCATCCTCAGTGCTGAAAAACTCAAGCAAAAAGCTTTTCCATCAGGAAGTAACGTCAGGGAGGCATCTGATCTGTCCCAAATGTATTCTGCAGCAAGACAACGATCCAAAACATCTCATCGTTGTCAATAAAATCCATCTTCAGCATAATAAACGAGAGAAGTTGTGAAGGAAATGGTAAAGCCAACAAAACTGGGCTGCATGGTGGCGCAGTGGTTATCACTGTTGCCTCGCAGCACGAAGGTTGCAGGTTCGAAACTCGGCTTGGCTGCGGCCTTTCTGCGTGGAGTTGCGTGTTCTCCCCATGCATGTGTGGGTTTCCTCCGCGTACTCCGGTTTCCCCCACATATCACAACATGCCCTATAGGTTATGAATTGTAAGTCGCTTTGGATAAAAGCGTCTGCCAAATAAATAAACATAAACATAAAACATTCTGATACCAACATCATCCGGTCTGTTTGGGATAAAACAAAGTAAAGGATCCGAGCCAGAAACATCTGCAGATCAGTGATTAGTTCAACAACAACTGACCTGCTGGAGAAGCACTACCACAAAATACTGTGTTGATTTGTTGTAGTTTTTATAATTAAAAGTAAGAATTTATATGTGTACACGCATTCTTACTTTACAAAATTTTGCACAACACTAAGTCTGGATTATGGAAATTAGGGATTTAAAATTTACTTCATACAGAAGTACCATGTCACTTAGTGGGGGACTACTTTCTACTGGTAGTGATTCTTAAGTGGACGTACCATGTCCTTGAAGCCTCCAAGGACAGCAGCAGTAATGATGCCCAGAAAGAGGGCCACGACGTTGAGGATGGTAGCGGACCACAGCAGGTGGTAAAGGTGCACCACGTCCTGGCAGCTTTTCACATCTGTGTATTCATGGTAGCCTCCCATCACCTCAGCTCGGCTAGGCCAGTGGGGGGGACAGAGAGGGAAAAAGCCTACAGTCAAGCCACAAAGGTCACTGAGACAGATTACCTAAACTGTCCACATTAACAGGAAACAGACACAAACAAAAGGTTCAGATGTATGGCTTTAGTAGCCTAAAGACCATAGTTTATGACATGGATGATCAGCAACAAACAGAACATGCAAAAAGATGGCCCCCTACAACACTCATCTATGATGGCTTACAAGAAAAAAAAACAACAACAAGAAGAAAACTACATCTACATCAGGAAGGATGAGCTCATCAATAATGGCTTTTATCGGTCTAAAAAGAGGACCTACTTCCAAATCATGGATGATTTCCTAAACTTTTTCAAAACATCTTTATTCTGAAGTCCCATAAGAGGATGTTCTCTGAAACAAAAGTCAAAAACAAAAGAAACATTCTTGTTCTGACGCAATCAAATGCAAATAAATCCACTAAACAAAACTCCAACAATGAAAGCAGAACACTGCAAACCGAGTGGCCGCCGGTCCGGAGCTGCCGGCACAGCTCGGCGTACTCACTTCCCGCAGTTGAAGAGTTCGCAGCAGTAGCAGGTGCTGCTCTTCACATGCAGGTTACAGGAGGAGCGCGACGTCTGACACACCACCTGAAGGTCACAAATTTATTTCACACGCAATCTTTTCACTGGCCCCCCATAGTGCTGATTTCTAATTCAAACGCCTGGCTGATGGAGAGAGGGCTGATGATGGATTTAGATCATGGAAGCAACGTCTGGGTGTCTTACGTCTAGGTCAGATGCACTTTCACTGGAGTGATAGTCGCAGCGACCAGCGTACACGGGCCTGAGGTCCTGCGGCAGAACAAATGACATGAATAAAAACAAACACGGAACAAGCTGTCCTAAACACAGCCATCCGATGCTTATCTAAGCCCCATGAATTAAAAACCTCATGATTGAATCAGTCACTTTGAGGTCATTTGATTAAACTGTTGACTGAAGATAAAAGCAAATGAATAGATGAATACACAATAGCTCCTTGTGCTGCCTAATTGTTTTTATTTAAACTACATTTTATATAATAAACTAACAGGGCAAACTTGGTTACTTATACAACAGCTGATGGTTTAGTTTAGTTTAAGGGCTTGTGGGAAAACAGAGTTAGTCCTGCATGTTTACTTTTATGGTTGCGAAGTTCAAAATATGAGAGCAGCAGGGTTCATGGCTGAACTTCTATTTTTCTTTCTGTTGTGGAAAAACCACAAGTGGAGATGAAACCTCTGACTTTGTTTTATAGCTGCTTAAACACGAGACTATGTCTAAACACCAAGCTGTTGATATTATTATTATTTGTTAGAAATTTAAGTGTCACTCACCAGAAGTTATTGTCCAGGTGCTTACATATAGTAACTATTTACTGTTATTATTCATGTGTTTATTTTTAAACTAGCACTAGTATGTGTGAGTAGAAAATGATGTTGAACACGCTTATATTAAAACTTATTTTCTCAAACTCAGTCAGTTGTGACAACTAAGGCCAACGTAGTTCCTGAGAATACGAATTTGATTTTTCTTCCAAGTAACATTTTTATGTTATTTTTAACTGACTGTGACAGATCCTTAAAAATTTAAAATAAATATCTGAAATAAATCAGAAACGATAAAAAATAGATTTTCTGTGAACCACACCTTTAAGTTTCATATGAAAGGTTATAAATAATTCAGACATTTCAACTGAACACATCTCTGGAGTTTAGTGTGTGATAACGGTTTGTGGAGATCGTTCACTTTTAATTGGTACTGATGAGAAATTAAAACCCGCTAATGGTGAGCTCTCTCAGCCATAACCTCTCTCAGCATAATTCTTTTATCTGTGCATTAGGACTTTAAAAAAACATGCTTCTATTTTGCATTAGGGAAAACAAATTTCCTTCTACTGTGAAATGTACTTGCTCCGTCTGCGGAGGGTGCAGCAGCCTAATGTAGATGAAAATACAGCCCATTTAATGCAGAATGGCCATACTAGGTTTCTGTTTGGTTTTCGCTCATTAATTTTGATAAATCTTATTATAGTGTCTAGAATTAGCTAAGTAAGAGGAGGTTTTGGTGATACTTACAATGTGCCTTGCAGCAAAAACCCCATCAACAATAGCGCAGCAGAAGGCCGCCACCACGCCAAAGCTGATAAAGACAATAGATGCCACTAGCTGTGGAAGACAATAGAAGTTCATTGGTGAAGATGACTCTTAATAAAAATATTTAGTTTCTATTGGAAACTAAACAAGAGCTATGAAGCTGTGAGCTACCACAGGGAAAAAGTGGTGGATCCCTTTTAATATTAAAACTTAATTTTGAAGCTCTTATTTACTTGATACTTCAGTACATCTGCGGTGCCTTGTAAGTTGATCTCTGTGGGAATACATGCTCAGGCTCTCCTGTTTCAGGAGATAGAGGTTAGTCGGAGGAGTTGGGAGCAGAAAACAGCAGGATTTGGAGTTCTATTCATAATCATTTTGGGGCAACAAAGTGCCCGCCCCGTAACCGGAGGCTTGCAGGTTCGAGCCCTGCTCAGTCCATCACGGTTGATGTGACCTTGGGTAAACACCTGCTGGAGAGACCAGTGGTGCCTGTGTATGGCAGCCTTGCCTCTGCCGGTGTGCCCCAGGGCAGCTGTTGCTGCAATGTGGCTCATCACCATCTGTGTGTAAATGGGTTAGAGGTCGACCGATATTGGGTTTTCTATTGCCAATATGTAGTCAGCCGTGGTCAGCCAATGGCAGATGTGTACTGCAGATTTCTATGGGCCGATATCCAGACATTTTCCTTATTTTCATGCTAAAATGTCACTATGTAACATCAGTTCATGCACAACATTTTTGAAATGGAATCAGTTTTTGAACTTCGAATTCAAAGAGCAAGTCACCTCCAAATCAACCTTTTTCTACTGATAAACTATATAAGCGAGAGTCTAATTGTTTTGTCGACACGTGTAGTCAATAATTTTGCACTTTAGTGAATCTTAAGCCCTTTCAGACAGAGGTTCTTTTTGCTCCGGACCTGAAGGTGTTTCTAATGACCTTTTTACATGTTTCGACCATCGTCTGCGGTCTTCTTCAGAAGTGTCACAGGTGTTTGTGTGACGCGTCTTTATCAGCTGTTTTTCTGGTGGGCGGTTGGTCAGTCCAGCCAGTGGAGGTGGTCGCGCCCACCTCCACTGGCTGGTCTTTGGAGAAGGGAATCCCAGGTGCGAGACAGCTGATAGGTCCCCTCGATCTGACAGATCCGGGTTGGTCGCGCCCACCAGAAAAACAGCTGATAAAGACGCGTCACACAAACACCTGCAACATTTCTGAAGAAGACCGCAGACGACGGTCGAAACGTGTAAAAAGGTAATTAGAAACACCTTCATGTGCGAAGCAAAAAAAACCTCGTTTAATATTTAACAAGAGGACATAATGAACATTGTAAAGGATTTTGTGTACTGTGAAACACTTTGGAGACTTCTGACCCAGAAAGGTGCTATACAGGTGTAGGTCATGTATCATTTGTCATTATTATTCACGACATTAATTTCTAACAGCTCTCTCATTGGCTGAAAGCAACGTGACTCTACCACTGACTCTGCTTTGCAACATTGATGTTTTACCTCCTCAAATAACACAAGTCTGGAGTTCTGCACCGCCCCCTTTGTTATGATGGTTGGCAAAAAGACAGTTTACACATGTTAAAACTCCAGTGAAACTAGTTAAAACAAGTCAGTTTGTAGCCTTTTATCGCTTTTATTTGATTGATTTAGCAGAAAATGGTAATAGCTTGCTGCGCGGTTGGCTGCACTTAACAGACAGGGATGTAAACTCATCTCGTATATATTTTTTCAAATAACTGATGGAGACTGAGGATGGGGATGAACAACAGTGATCAATGAAAGGAAGAGCAATCCTCAAAGTACCATCGAATTTGCAGCGAACATATTTTTATCAGTTAAGATTAACGTTCATATATTATATCAGGAAGACTGGGACAGGGATAAATGTCATGTGTTTATACTACTTACTGATAATCCTAATGGATGGGTGGATATTTCACCATGGAGGACATGTGGTACAGTGAAACGTGAGATAACTATTTACAATAATATTGCTCCAAAGTAGGATTACGTGTGTAAAATTAAGTTATTTATTTAGTATGAGTGTCGCTGTTAAGAGATATCTTGTCTCATCCCGGTGTGAGAGCAGCAGCTGAAACCGGTGACACCACCAGTAACAAAAACTAGTGAGGATCCGAACTTTTTATATCATCTTCGGTGTAAAATGTGAAATGCTGTTTTTGACATAATGTTATAAATCCAGCGGGGTGCATTCTGGCAAAGTCGGCAACTTGTTTACATCGGTGAGCAGCAGCAGGGAAAACGTAAGCTAACGTTCGTAAGCTAGTTATTACATAACTTTTGTAAATACTGCTCTCTATGAGCCCCACCTAGGTGCGCTAGTTGTTCAGATATCTGAACTGGGCTTGAACTAGTTGAAGGAATGCTAAAGATTGCAAAAAACAATGATGACAACAACAAAAACTATTCAGGCACTACTTTTTCCTTTGTTTAGTACTCGTCTCACTCACTGTTTACATGCTTTTGCCAGACAATGTGGTGGAACCATGCTATTAGGTGACGTAGTTGCAAAAGGTCAATAGTGGAGTTGCTAAAGCTAATGGTTAGCTTCTTCTACCTGAGAAGTGCTCTGCTGTTTCCTGGACGCTAACAGTTGTGAGCCAAAACGGGTGAATCCATGAATGCTAATTCAGCAAAAGAATTGATTGACTTTTCAAACCCGAGCGTTTCCCTGTCTATTTTCGATCATCTCCAGGAAATAGGGGTAGAAGACTTATTTCACATTCAGCCTGAATATTATACTCAGAATGGCTGATGGTATTTCAAAACTAAAAAGTAAAAAACTGTTTCTCAGTGAACTTGCGCTTTAAAAAGCTCAAGAACTCAAATGAAAAAATAAAATCTGTAAATCCAACAGCGATAATGGTTCTTTTTCCATTCAGACAGCTATTTCCTCCCATCTCCGAGGTGAAGATATAAATAACCAAACTGTAAATGCTGTCACCGCGTTTTATGTGCTGTGTTATAACGTTTCACAACAGTGTAATGTAATGCAGCATAGCGCAGTCTGCAGTCTCACACACAGACTGGGAGCCATGCTGTGTTATGGGCAGAGGAAACGTGTTGTGGCATCGACTCATTCTTCAGCTCTGACAGAGCCAACCCCGGCACCTCCCACCTTCTCTGCTCATCTCCAGTTTCCTTCCCCCCACATTTTAGCGCAGACATCCGTCCTCCTCCTCTTTCACCCTACTTCTATTTCTGGCTGCGTGTCCCCACCCCTAGGAAGTCCAGGATACATGCAACCAATGAATCTCTCCAGGCTAGTTGGGACTTGCAGCCTGCTCCAGATCTTTGTTGTCGCATGCTAAAAAAAAACCAGGGACTTGCATGTTTAAAATCAGGGTTCTTTAGTAAGCAGACAAACACAACTAATGTAAATCCTCTTACCATCTGCCTCTTGTTTTCTATCAAATGAGCGCCAATAATTCCCAGGAAAGATCCAAAGCCCAGCTGGAAATGAAAGGAAAAAAAGCTGTTAAAGCAGTTAATTTATTCTGTTTTTATCTGGAAGACTTTTGACAAACAAATGATCCCAAAACATTGGCTCAACTTCACAATTCACTCATCTTTGTGGGCGTGAATGTTTTTGCCTTTATCTACCTGAAGCACTGGGAGTCACTGGTATTGAGTGATTTTCTAGCACTTGAAGTCAAACTGAAAGCTAAAAGTGGACAAACAAAATTTATGAGACAGCTTCTTGTGACAGGGATGCTGACTATTATGTGAGGAAATCGCACACTTCAGGGACCTTATTAATGAGGTTCAGCTGAATGCAGGAGTTCTAAGAAGTGACAGGAACATGTTGACCTCACAGCTGAGAGAAGCCTGCTGTGGTGCGTCTGCTACTCACAGGTGTGACTTAGCACTCACAATGAGTCCGGGGTAGTAGCCTCCCACGGTGATGTTCTGTGTCCTGGTGGTCGCTGCCAGGCCAAAGATGAGAATGAGAACAGAAACAATGAGCAGCATCACCGTCACGATGATGGATTTCCTTTTTCTCCTCTTAAAGGAACCTACAAGTGGAAAAAATAAGTAACCAGAACAACCAGTATCACCCTGAGAGATCAGCACACTGATTTCATTAACATGGCCGAGGCTCTATCAGCACTGTTGTACTGGGAAGTCATTAGGGGACTTGAGAGCAGCGTTACTCTGTCACAATGGCCATCAGTGGCTAATTGTGTTGAAGGGTCTCAGAGGAAGTTGTAAAAACAATCTGCTTCAAAGATGCACAGAGATATCTGTGTGTTTTCACCGGGAAGCTCCAACAAAACCACACAAAGCAAGTGAATCACATCCAATTTAACAACGATCCAAGATATGTTTTCTGTTTTAAACAGTATGTTTAATGTAGATTATTTTACAAATAAAGAAGAAAACTAGTTAAGAGCAGTAATTTGATGTGTGTCTCTCTTTTGTTTTGTTTCAGTAGCACTTCCATCTGTCTCTGCTCATAAAGCACATGAGATCAAATCTTGTTTTTCTCCTGTTGACTTCATCATAATTTATCTATGAATGAGCCGATCAGCAAGGTCCCTTCTGGGATTCAGCATTTCGTCACTGTGTTGAATCTAATGCTGAATATTAAAGCCAAGATCTGGAGATTAATGAGAAAACACACTTTGCACTTTTTGTAAACAGGGATCCAGCGTCACCATGACGACAAATGAAGGGCAAAGCCTGTGAGACTACTGATCCAGAAATACAAGATGGGGGTTATTTGAGTAGAAAAACAACTGTGCAACAAAAATGTAGTCTGAATGTTTTCTTGGCTGCTTCAAAAACAACACTTGTGGCTGTTTTTGCTGCAGAAATTTAAGTGAGTGCCTATAGGTTCTAACAATCTTCTCACTCCTACATCTGTGTTATCGAAATAGTAAATCATACAATTATTGTTCTTTGTTTTTAAAAATTATTACATGGCTAATCAAGTGGCAACTTTTCCTATTTATTCAGACATGAATAAATAATCAATCAACATTTTATTGCTGGGAATTGTCTTAACAGCATTTTCAGTGCGGGCTGAATCGTTTGATGGATTTTATTCCTAGTAGCTTGCCAAACATCCTGGTTAAATCTGTGCAGCAGCAGCCAAGCATCCAGCCTGCTGTGGCTGCTCAGCGCTGCCGCACCTGCAGTGACGCGGTGCGGTCTGGGCCTGAAAGGAAAGCACCGTTTGGTGAAGCAACGAGTGTTATGTATGATTTTGGAAGAAGGAAAGGAGAGGACGCGTGTGTTTTACTCACATGTATGAAAAGATCACTACTAGCATTGATGTTTACAAATAAGTGCTAAAAAGTACAACCATTGACAGATCGTGCATTAAAACACACCATTCTGTTTTTGATTTAATCAACAAAACCTGCTGAAGATCACACCAGTGACCTTGCACGCGCGCGCGCGCACACACACACACACATACCCATGCTTGTTTCAGAGAGAGTACCGTTGGACTGGAAGCTGTGGGAAGGAAGTGGCATGCTTCCAGGGCGATATTCTTCCGATCCTCTTGGAAATAAAACAAAAGCACAAACACAACAATCACGACTCTGTGGTGAAGCGCGAGACAGATCTGAGAGCGAACGGGTCACAATCGTGATCCACCGCCGATGATGTGTTCACTTGCTGCGGCATTCTCCGCCCGGCTGATAGGCCCGAGCCCGTCTCTATCGGTTACATCCCCGTGGCTGCAGAGGTGTCTCGCGGTCTCTGTCTTCACGGCGTGTAGGTTTCGGACGGCAGGTTACTGGTGCTGCTGCTGCTGGTCTCATGTGCGCATGTCACACTCCAAACGAGTCCGACCGACAGGCTGTACCAGTCAGTAGGTTACCTACCTCTGTCTGTGGAAGGTTAGATTTTCACCTGTACTGGATTGACTGCTTCCTCCGCTATTCTTAACAGCGTTAATTAAGCAAGAAGTGACAACTACAGGATGGAAAATAAAATAACGATCAAACAAGCACCAAAAACGATTTCAACAGTAATTGGTCAAAACTAATAACTTAGCTAGGCGACAACTGATTTTTGATTGAACTCACAACACTCAGTAAGAAATGTGTTTATATCATTTCGTGAGAAACATGGAGAACATTTAATTCGGATTTGAAGGTACTTGCCACTAAACATGTGGGAGTCGATTGAGCTGCCAGTAGAGAGACCGTAGCCCAGTGAACTAGACCAAATTCTTGCTTTTGCAAAGTTATTTTTATATAAATAATATATTTATTTAGTCTGGCTTGCCAGGCTAGACAGACTGGGGACCAGTGACTAGATAAAGAAAGAAAAAAAGAAGAGCCACGGACATGTGCAGCCGTGGCTAGCTAGCGCCACCGTCCGGTGTTGTCCGGTGTTGTGGCAGCCAGTCACTTTTTGGCACAATGGTGTTTTGCCAAAAAGCGACTGGCTGGCTGCCAAAAGATGATCAGCCACCGCGGGATCGCGCACGGTTAGGGTAATTGCATTTCTAGACGAAATTCCCCAAGATTTATCCTTAAAGCTCGGCATATCTAGCAAGATGGACATTGAGAAAGCAGAGATAACCTCGTCCGGTACTTAAACATGTTTATCGCGGATTTTATTTTTTTTTTTCCATTTCGGAAGTTGTTTTAAGTGTTGCTATTTGTCTTAAACGTTCACAATGAGCATATATTGATCCTTTTTGTAATATTTGCGATTGAAAGATGGTTTGTGGTAAGAACTGGCTTTCTTTATGTTAAAGCCTTGATACTAAAAATAAATAAACAGTGTAAAATGGTGCCCTGTATTGAATGTAAAGTCAAACGTTGTATAACTGGAAATAAACAATTCTCCAGCGATTTGCTCCCCCCCCCCCCCCCCCCCCCCCCCTCCTTTCTTTAGTCCACTTGACATGGAGCCACAGAGTTTGGGGCACATTTTTACTTGAAAAATAGTATTTATACTTATCTAGCTTTGGCTTTACAATGACACTGTGTAGGTTACTATCTATACATTTGCTCTATTTAAAGGTAACAAGATAAAAGCTCTTCAGCACATAAAATTAAGATTGTCACTTGCCAAATAGTGACTAAACCCTCCTGTTTACCTATAAGAAACGCCTCAAAATATCTTTAAATTCTTTATTGATGATTTAATTGTAGACAACTAAAATGGCATTTTACTTGCCAAAAAGTGATTGAATCGCTCAGTTTTTCGACCAAATAAGGGTTTTATGTATTATCTGTTGATGTTATTGTACTCATACTGTCTACTGTATCATCATAAACACACCAAAAATGGCAAAAAAAAGATCAATTCACTTGCCAATTATTGATTACAGTGTCCTGGTCACCTGTAAAGGGTTAAATTGACCTACATATTACTTTATTTATTATCTCTTGACGTTATTAGTCCCATCACAGGATGCTGGGTCTCTTCCACATTCATAAACACCCCAAAATGGCAAAAAATGATCATTTCCTTTGCCAAAAATTGATTACAGTGTCCTGGTCACCTGTAAAGGGTTAAATTGACCTAAATATTACTTTATTTATTATCTCTTGATGTTATTAGTCCCATCACAGGATGCTGGGTATCTTCCACATTTATAAACACCCCAAAAATGGCAAACAATTATCATTTCCCTTGCCAATTATTGATTACAGTGTCCTGGTCACATGTAAAGGGTTAAATTACCTAAATATTACCTTATTTATTATCGCTTGATGTTATTAGTCCCATCACAGGATGCTGGGTCTCTTCCACATTCATAAACATCCCAAAAATGGCAAAAAATGATCATTTCCTTTACCAAAAAATTGATTACAGTGTCCTGGTCACCTGTAAAGGGCTACATTGACCTATCACCATGCCTGAGGGCGTTTTGTGCAGCTGAAAAGACGGGACTTCTGTAGCCCACATCGGTCGGTACCAGGACAGGGAGGTCCGCGCTGGGCTCCGGAGACCCGTGACTGGATTTAAAAGATTAAATGCGGATTTCTGGAGCTCAGATCACCATCAGAACCAGGTCAGAACCGACCACCAGAAGAGGCGCGTGGCTCAGCGGGCCAGTGGAGCTGGTTTCTGCGTCGGAACCAGATCAGAACTGTTGCGGTTTTCCAGGAAAGGATCATGTGCAGCTTTTAAAAATACCAGCTTTACTGGCTCACTGGTGTCTGGGTCAGATCCAGCTCACAGAAGCCCGCATGAGCTCCAGAACCGGATCACAGGCGTCTCTCTCCCTATATGCGCTAAATTACGTTACGTGAACGGATATTAACGAGTATGAGACAGCTGACACTCATTAGTATTAATAAATTAACTGACCGATACAATTTTTAATTGTCTGGTACATGATAGTAATCTGTACAACATTGTGATGTTAGCACACGAGTTTAAGCTAGCATTGTTAACTCACCTGCTTATCTGATACGGTACAAAAGGATGAGGACTGGAATTTCACGCGAGAAGATGAAAAAACTCATGCAGACCTTTGAAGAACAGGTAAAAATGCTTCATATATCCTTAACAGTAGCTGACTGCAAAAAATAGTAAATCACAGTTTACATTCATCCAACAGGACATGAAGGAACAGCAGCTGTGGCTGAGCTGCTACTTCACCTGAAGGAGGACTTGGACATCTGTAACACTTATAAGATGATTTGTTAATCTTTTTCTTTAATTTGTGACATTTATTTGGAAATGACAAATTACTTATAATAAAAAAAATCTTGTGGATGAAATCTGTGCATTTTCCGTTCCCCCTACTTACACGTAAAGTTGTGGTGGTTATTTGACCTTTTAGTTTTTTACGTATGATTTTACTGAACACGAATCCATTTTCAGGAGAAGTTGGAGCTGTAAATGAAGAGGTTCCTGCTGGAGTTTCCGTTGAGTCTCCTTCCTTGAGGACCAGATAGTAATGTTCCACAGATACCGGCCAGATTCACTGGTGACTTTATTTGGACTGACGCATGATCTTCATGTGAACAACCCTGAAAAGCTCATTTTATCCATGTTGTCGTTTTAAACCTGAATGCTGGAAGAAAGCAGCTTCAACCTGAGCTGTAGGCTCTCAGAAATGAGCTGGATTAAAATATTTTCTTACAATCATGTTCTCATTTGTTTTAATTGCATTGATAAACAATGGCAATTTCAATGGAAAATAGCCTTTTTCTTCAGTATATGTTTTGTTAATTATAGGTTTAGTTTGACTAAAACCCTCTGCCCAGTAACATGAAACTTTGCGTTCTCCGGTTCTTATGCGAATGTGACATTAATATTCACTTTGGACAAACAATATATTTAATTTATTTTCTACATGTAAGTTACATTTGAGTGACAAGGTTTTAATTGTACATTTATGGAGATGTCTATGATTTTTGTCTTGTATGAATGAATGAATGAATGAATGATTTTTTTAATGACCAGACAGTCATTTGGAAAAGGTTTTATTGAAAAGATTGGTGCAAGTTAAAATAACTCAATTTAAACATTTTACAATAACATTTTTAAATAACCTTTTAAAAACACTTCATATAAGCGGAAAAATGATGGCTTAAGTTATGTCAACTTAGTAGAACTAATACATTAAATTGATTCACACATGTTATAATAACTTGATATATTTAATTAGAGTTAACTCAAACAAATTCATTTTCTAAACGTTAACAGCGTAAATGAGCTTAAATGATGCAAGGCAATCAGTTTCCTCAATTCATTTGAGTTTAAGTTACTCAGCAGGTTTTACAGTGTATTAGCCTCTGTCACATTTCCATGTACCAACATAGAAAGCAGCTTTTCATTATCATATGTTGGATTTCTTAAATTAATTCATGAGAAATTCATGTTAAAATCAACTATGCATACTTTGATTTACTAGAATGCATGTCCAAGTGTAAAGGAGTAAAAACCTTTATGTCTTTTTATGTCTATTAATGCTCCTAAAAAATCTTATGGAAAGACATGACAAATGTGCATTTAATCCACTTTAAGAGATAATTTTATACCTAAATGTAAATATTGCTAATAAATACAGTGCTTCATTCGGATGTCCTGAAAAATCCTTATTAGATTTACTATATTCAAACACGTGCACACGTTTTTGCCGCGCACATCTCAAACAAGTGATTTTTTCCATGACGTCATTCCCCTTTTCATGTAAAAGGAACAGAAGAAAAAAAATCCCCAGAAGTCCCCCCCTCCCCACTTTTACAGGGGGTAACAGAGCATCATACGTGACTAGAGTGCAGATAAGGATCAGGGATGAAGACTTGAACTTCAGCAGAAGGGAGCTGAAGGAAAACAGTTGCTGCACGCAAATGCAAACAGGAAACTTGGAAAGTGTGCTTACATGTGCAAAGAAAACATCCGCAGACTAGTTTTATCTATTCGTGATCCACTATTAACTGGTGATGAAAAAAAAAGCTATATGAATGAAGTTAATAACTCCCATGTATTTCTGCAATTGAGTCTTGTTTTAGGATGAGCTGTAAATATTATTCAGGCTTTATTTCTGAGTTGGTCCAGTAGCAGACAATGGCTGATGGCGTGCGTGGACAGAATGCAGTGCTGTGATTCAGGCCGCTGCCAAATCCACTCCGGGACCCAAAAAAAGTGCTCTGCATCCCACCCCCGAGCTTCCTCTGTCTAGCGTTCATTCACCATGAAGTGCGTTTAGCTGAAGGAGGCTCTCCGTACCCAGTGTACCCCCCTGCATGCCTGCAAACCTTCTAATGAAACCCCCACAAACTTTTTGACAAATATCTCACTTCAAGGGATCAAGAGCTTTCTCCAACAAACTGATCAGCGTTTTTACTGAGAAGAAAACTTCAGGTTGGTCTCTTTTTTCACCGAAACTCTAATTTATCTGAGTGATTTATCGTTTGCATTGCTATTATGAAATTCATGCAGATGTTGCTTTTGTTTTAATTTACTGAATAAAATTACCATACTTTACCTTACACATAGAAGGCTTATTAAAAAATTACTTTTATTTTTGTAAAGAACATGGAGCCAGCTTTCACGGATGGAGGAGCTGACGAGAAAGCCCTAAAAAATCTTGTAAGTGTTGAAATTGAATTAATTAAATCATGTGTGTCTTCTTCTTTATCAAAAAAAATGTAACTTGAGTTCAATTCAAGAAATGTCTCAGGGTTGTAAATAAAGAACACCATTCTGTTGGCTGATGAGCTTTGTGAAGGCTCTTTGAAGTGTTCTCTGGGCTCTCTGGGATCTGTGTGTCCTGGACAGTGGACACTGAGAGTCAGTGAGCAACATCTGGATGTCAGATCGACCCTCCAGCTTGTCTGCAGCTGCTGCTCCAAGCAGGAGGGTCCACTCAGGGGAGGTCAGATCTCCCAACGAGGGCCACAAGGTCACCGTTGAGTTTATAATTTGCAGAAACGGGGGACAGGCCCATCAGTGTGATGTTCATTAACATGCAGAGCACTGTCTCGCAGTTTATTTTATCTGTCATACTCGGCTCAGGAAGCATGCCATTTTTTTCTCGCCCTGATTTGAAATTGAAATAGGTTGGCTGCAGAACAACTCAGCAGTTTAGAATATGTGCGGTGAGCGTTTTTTCTCTTCTCTCCAACAGCCGACCAAAGTGATACTCAAACATGGGCAGGAGCTGGAGGAAGAGCAGGATCAGCTGGCCGAGCATCAGCCTCTCGAGCAGGAAGACCTGAACTTTGAGAGATGGAAGCGCAGGCCGCTCCCCAAGAGGACCCTCCACCAGAAAATAGATGACTTGAAGAAATACCTGTGGAATGCGGAGACCAACGAATTCATGGGGCGCTCTGGCAAGAGCTGGAGTGAGTTGATGATGGAACAGAGGTTCTGTACTATTGGAGTGTTGAGGGAGACATTTGGATTGACCCAAATGAGAATAATTTTTGTGCGAGAGTACATAAACGTCAGATGTCTTTGAGCACATTACGGCTGACTCGTTTTAGGCAAGCTTAAGAGACTGCATGAGGGTTTTTAAAAGATTCACTCATAGATCGTTTGGGGATGAAAGTGCTCTCAGCAGTCGCTGTACTGTGAGTGTGTGTGTGTGTGTGTGTGTGTCCCCTCATCTCCGATGTTTACATAGGTGCATGGGCAATTCAGAGAGTCCCGACAAAAACAGACTGCCTGGGGACATGTCCTCAGCAGGAGAACAGTGTTCCAGGCCTCGCATTGGCCAGGAATCACATTCCTCCACATCTTACCATGCTCTCCACTGCCTTGTTCCCAAAGCCTTGGTGACCTCATTGCTGAACTCAACATGTTTATGGCCGTTCAGTTGCAGTAAAACACGTAGACGTTTTACATAGAACTGGCTGCCAAACCAGAGCTTTGATGCAGATTGGACCAGTTTGTTGAGTCAGTGATGACGGAGCAACCCTTTGGTATTCCACAGTCGTTGCCATGTGATGCAGTTGTGCCCCCTCACTCAGCACGGCTCCACACAATAGCCAACATGATCCTGAGTGTAGAAGCTAAATGGATTTGTGAAAAGTGTGTGTTTCACACATTAATTGGAATGCTGCACCCCCCAGACCAGCCCTACGAGCTGATTTCAGCTGCATAACCAGTGTTTGCACACTTGTGGAGAAGTGGGGCCCATGTGTCTGCAGAAGAAAGCCCCTGAGCTGAAGTCTGTTCTGCATGTCCTGTGTGGCGAGCGTATAAGAAGGGACACAATAGCAGAGTGGGGTGATTGGGGCTCCTTGGAGCTGGCTGGGCCTCTATGGCTGCTAAAGACCTTCACTACGATGGCAACCGGAGGTTCACTGTGTTCCTGAGTGAATGGACAGCTGAGAGAATTCTCACTGAGCTCAAACAGAAAGGCCTTTGTGGCTCTGGGGACGCAAGGCTGGCTGCAGCTAGTCCCCTGTGAAATTGCCTGCACAGCAAAAGCCGTTGGACACATTCAGTTTGATTGGTTACAAAGTTGGCTGTTAACTGAAAATTGTAGAACAATGCCGGCTCTCAGCATTTCTTTGTCACACTGCTCTTCTATTAGCTCACTATAGTTGAGTTTTCCACAACTCTTTTGAGGTTATCTGTAGGTCTAGACATGACTGGACGGTAGTTTGCGATGGGTAAACCAAGGCTCATCATGGACAGTATTTGTTTTAATTAAGAGATGAATCATCTATAGGCTGTGGTACATGAACTTAATAACCTTCCCTCTCTTCCCAGGTCTCATCCTGCTATTCTACACTGCACTTTATGTGTTTCTAGCAGCCATGTTTGGGGGTTGTTTGTTTTGCCTCATGTGGTCCATTAGTCCCTATCATCCCACCTATAATGATAGAGTGATGCCACCAGGTAAATATAACCCCAAACTCTAATTGTACCTTCCCCACTCATTGTTTCCCTTTGCTTCTGCTTTTGTCTCTGCACAGCTGACTGTCTCTTGGTCTCTACTGGCAGGTATGACAATGGCCCCACACCTGGAAGGCCATGATATTGCTTTCAATGCATCTGACCGTAAATCCTGGAAGAAGTATGCCAGGTCTATGGATGAGTATCTACGACGTGAGTCATTCCTGGTGTGATTAAGAAGGGGCTCTAAGGGTTGTTGAGTTTGCTGGAAAAGAAGAAGACAAGCAACGTGTTAACCCTTAACTTCTTTACCTTTGTCTCATTTTCCATTTATTCCCTGCAGTGCATGCTGGGAAGGGAAGCCTCTTTGTGGGCAGAGAGTAGCCATTCAGTGCAGTTTTTTATTCTTCACACCCCGCTTTTGTCAAGCTTCTTTAACCAGAGGCCTGAGTCTGGCAGGGTTTGGCTGCTGCAAAGGTTTATTTATGCCCCCACCCACGCTCATTCCCTCTCCCTCCATCTCTGCTCTCTACTTTCAGCATATAATGACGGTGCCCAGGATAGGAAGAATATTCGGTGCACACATGACGCGTACTTCATGCAAGATGACCTGGAGGAGAGTGCAGAGCGGAAAGCATGCCAGTTTAAGCGTTCCTGGTTGGGGGACTGTTCAGGGATGCATGACCCCCACTACGGCTATTCTCAGGGAAGGCCATGCATCCTGCTTCGAATGAATCGGGTAAGAAAACTCATTTGTCACTTCTATAAAAAACAAACTTGGCTGTGCAGTGGTTAGCACTGTTGTCTTGCAGCAAAAAGGTTCTGCATTCAAATCCCAGCTTGGAGTCTTTCAGTATGGAGGTGCACGTGCTCCCTGCGCACATGCAGGGTCTCTTCAGGTGTTCCTGCATCCTGCTACAGCCCAAAAGTCTAACTTAAGTTGATTGGCCTCTCTAATGTGTCCTTAGGGGGGTGTGTGTGTGTGTGTGTGTGTGTGTGTGTGTGTGTGTGTGTACACGTGTGTGCATGGTTCTTTGTCCTGTGTGTCTCTTGCCCTGAGATGCACTTGCAACCTATCCAGCACACTCACAACCCTTCCTTCCAGGAAAAGGGGGTATAAATAATGGATAGAAGAAAGAACCTCTCACTGCTTTGAACTGGTTTCAATGTTAATGGTTTTAATGTTTCACCAGTGACACCTTGTGGTCATTAAAGGAACAACAGGTTGGTTGTACAAGCCGTTCTTGTCTTGTCCAAACTTTTGACTGCTTTTGTGCAAAAATGGAACATTGGACAAGAAATGTAAATTTGTTATACCTCTGTAAATATTATTTATAAACTGTGTTTTTACAGTTTACAGAAAAGTAATTAAAGGCACCATAAAAAGAGGACTGTTTAATAGAAAAAATACCATAATTGTTTTTTTTTTTAAAAATCTGAATAAAATAACTATTTTGATTTTTGTTTCCTAACTTTTCCCGCTTCTTTCTCATAGATCCTTGGTTACTTGCCTGGCCAGGGAAAACCAATTAATGTAACCTGTAGCGTTAAGGTAAAACAAACACTTTTTTTAATTCTACACAGGGCAACAACTGAAAGTAACTGAATATTTGACACAAGTTAAACTAAATAACTTTTTTTAAAATCTCTTTCAGAAAGGACCGCCAGAGGCCTTAGGAGAAATTCAGTTTTTCCCCAAAAGCATTTTTGACATGAAGTATTATCCTTACTATGGGAAGCTCAGACACGTGAGTGATGCTTTATGATTTGCTACTGTGGTAAAAAATGATTAAAACACTTTTCAGGTCTTTGTTTTCTGTCTGGATCTCAGGTGAACTACTCCTCTCCAGTGGTGGCGGTGCGTTTTGCGGGAGTGCAGTACGACACTCACATCCACGTGCAATGCAAACTGAACGGCAAAGGAATCATCAATGATTCACCCACAGATCGCTACCTGGGCAGCGTGACCTTCTCTTTGGAGGTTGGGGCGTGAAGGGTGGGCACTCCTATTATGAGATAAGAAAATATGTATAAGAAGAGTTATTTTAAACCTTATTTTTCTGGAACTGTTACTTCCCTCTCCTCATCTTTCTCCTAAATATCCGTGTTTTCTGCTGTGAGACAAAATCCTCGAGTAGATTTTTTCTGGGTGTTGTTTCATCTTGAACTTTGACCAGCTGTTGGCGTCAAAACAAACAGTGCTGAGCACAAGACAAATAGTGGATATTACAATTCTGTTCCTGATATACAGTATATATATATATTTTAATGATTAGCAAGATTAATCAAACTAAATTATGTTTCACCCACTAGTTAGAAATTCTGGCTATGCAATTCCAATTAAAACAAATAGGAAATTTGAGGTGTCACCAGGTTAGATTTTAGTTTTGCTTGGACATTTTTGTGTGACAAAGTACTAATTTGTTTTGAATGATATTTTCAAACATGTATGTTGTAAGATTTCAACGAAGTATCATGTAAACACTGAAAATAAGACTTGTGCTGTACTTATACAGTAAAAAAATGCAATAATAAATGAAAATACGTGATTACCATATCTTTGTTGAATGGAGCTGTCATAAAATGTCATTTTTGTAAAAACATTAAAATCTGAAAATAAAATGCTACACAAAAATGATCAATAAAACATGATACTAAATAAAGTTTGAGAAATCAATTTTAGAAACAATCATTTGGTATAAAAATCGTGTTTCCACTAAACGAGTTCTGGGAAATACAATGGTTCGATACTTTTAGCAGCTGTATCCCCAAATAAATTCAGCCCTTTCGGGAGTAAAGTGTCACCATTTAGCAACTGCTTTGGCAGTGAGTGATGTCATTGATCGGCGTCAAAAGGCATCCGCAAACATTAATAACATTAAAGATGTGCTTCACTCATTTATTCAATACATTTGCAGTGGTCTGAGGAAACAAAGCTCCAGTGCACCTGTTTCAGCTAAAATAATTCAGCCAGAGGAGAAAGTTGATTCAGACGGCAGGATTAGGAGTTTCCTGATATTTGGACATCTCGCTTCAGATTGGATAACATCAACGCAACACAGCTGACTCTTTTACAACATTGATGTTATCTCCACAAATAACACAAGCCTGAAGGAGTGCTGCTGTGTGGTGGAGTTGCTAATGCTAACGGTTAGCTTTTACAAGTGGAGACGTTCTCTGCGGTTTGCTGGACAACTGTTTAATATCGGTCTTTTCCCTTTACTCCTCTCTCAAACCATCTTCTCTGTCAAGAATGTGTCCTCCAACTGTAAGTAGACTGCAGAGTCTTGACCTTATAATACAGCTTAATGACTTCAACAACTTCTCAGAAGGTAGTGAGGGGTGTTCATAGGTAGTTTCTGCTCATTGAGAAACAACAGACAGCTACATTTTATAAACTTGACTCTCTCATATTCCAGAACTGACAAAGTTCCTCAGATGAGAAGCAAAACATCTTCAAGAAACCAAAGAAGTCCAGTTGCTTTTACCGTAAATCCTCTAATATTAGCCTGTATTTAATTAACTGCCGGGTATCATATTTTGGCCGGTGTCGGAGTCGGCGGAGGTGAATAATGGCCGGTTTTTTATTGTGGCCGGGTGGAATGTGGTAACAAGCAAGTACGGGGGGCGGTTGTGTCATCCGTCTCACTTTTGATTTGCCAGTGATAGACCGCGAGGGTAACTTTAACCGTGCGGAGACGAAAATTTGATATCAAGTTCAAAGAGAACGTGCTGATTATGCTGCAGAACACTCTGGGGAGCAATAGGGGTTGAACTAGTCACTAGTCGACTTCACCGCTCTATAGTGACTTTTTATGCCTGTCATCGACTAGTCGCTGTCACGTGATAATGACCGGCAAGATGCAGTTCATGGAAAAGACAGCAGCCTGCTGTCAGCAGGTGACAAGCTCCTGCGCGTCGGGAGGCAACGCGCTGTGCCAGAGCGTCGGTACCGACACCCGCCGTAAAACGGACATTTAACCAAATTGTGACGTTTACCGTCTTACAATTTAACCTTCCCCTCACCCCCATCCTAACCTTAACCAGCTTGCACATGCAAAGCTCTGATTGTTGACGCGCTCCATACATCTGCGTCCTGAGCACGGCCACAGTAACATTATCAAATCAGATGTTGCCACCTCAAAAACTAATTTAACACGTGATCGTTCATGTCGGCTCATTTCCTTTTATGTTTTCTGTCTTTTTTTTTTTGCCTGATGCGTTTCGCTGCTGTGGATCGGGAAGCATCACCTGTTTTGTCCTCGGTGACGCACCTAACTGATGTGGCCGGCGAGCACTCCGCCGTTTTTGCAGTCGGTAGATCTTTTAGAACTGCAGTTCAAAGGTAACTCATAAGGTGAATATATATGAAGCCAGGTAGCAGTTTTTCTTTAGGATTGAGAGGAGATGCAGGAAGATAATAAACAGGCAGGACAGAAAAATAGTCAAATAAAAACAAGTTAAGTTTTTGTACCTGGTGGTTGCAACAGACACCATTGAAGGTAATCAGATGTGAGGAACAGAAAATGAAATAATTATTTTAATGTTTAGAGCAGCAGGAACTCTGAGAGGCTGCAGGCGCATCAGTGAGTTTGCGGACGCTGCGCAGGGGGAGGGGGGAGAGGGCTGAAGCAGAAACTACCGTTGTTAAAATAAATGTGTTTAACTTTGAAAATGTGGGCGCAATATTAATCGTCAAAAACTCCAGCGAACCATTAGTTCATTTTGCTCAAATAGAAATTGAGGCATGCCTCTAATTCTGGCCCTCCTTCCAATAAAGGCCGGGAGCTTGATGAGCTTGAGTCAAATACAGACCCGGGCCTGTACTAGAGGATTTACGGTATCTAAAGCACTTTGGAAACTGTCAAGTTAATAAAGTCAAATACATCTAAACACTTTATTTAGGTGATGTTGCCAAATGCTCAAATCTAAATTAAATTAATTCTGAACGTAATATTCACTTATTATGCAGCTCTTTCCCCATTTTCATAGATAAAACATGTTCTTTTAAAGTGTACAATCGGTAATAACTGAGTCATGCCTGAGTGGGTAACAGGCTGTTAACCCTCCCACAGTCCTAATGGGTGTGACCCCGTGAGGAAAGTTGACCATTGAGCAGGGTTGATGGTTTATCCCTTGGGTTCATGTGGCAGGGGTGAGGAGTGAGCACCACCTCACCCCTGCCACATGGACCCAAGGGATAAACCATCAGTCCTGCTCAATGGTCAACTTTTCTCGCAGGAGTCATTCATAGACAGCGGGAGGGTTTAAAACAAACTGATCAAAGCTCAGTTTATCACAGCAGATCATCACTCAGTTCACAAACTTTCCAGAAACTAGTCACCTCTTAGAATAAAAACACAGAAAATGTCCCAGAGAAGAACGACAAAGATACAAAACAAGACCAAAACTTTATTTCATTTGCTCCCCATTTGTGTTAGTCAATCTCATCATGTCACATTCTTCTTCAGATGTAGACAAGCTGAATCAGGTAGGTGCACAACAGAAAGGCACAGAACTGTCCAGGAGTGATCAAACACACAACCAGGGAACACACAAGTGAAGGGATGTGATCTGACAAGTATGACTCATCTTCATGTTTGAACTGCTCGTTCTGTTAGTGTCACACGTGGGCTAGATGAGCATTTTTATACGTCGTTATTAAAAGCAGATTAATGTAAAAAGTTTGATCCCAGTTGTGTACAGTGCAAGTCATGTGGCAGCTGTTGTAAGAACAGCGCCATGATTACTTTATCAATATTCACAATTCAAGAAAATAACTTCATTCTGTTTAGTGACACAAACCTTCACGAATTCCCAAGAAAAAACAAAATGGTCCCATCGCTGGTAAAGTGTATTATTGTCCCTTTATCGAGATACAATTAGGTGATTATTATTTGTGCAATTAGTGGTTTCATGTCGATGTTAATTAACAAACATTAAAGAATGAAAAACTGAAAGGAGCTGTATTAGCTTGCTTGTACATTCGCGTCATCAATAATCAGGGTCATTCATTCCATACAAGAGATTTACACGTATAGCAATGTACAGCACAGGAAGTGAGAGCAAAAAGCCTCTCTGGGTTGGAGGAAGAGGAGGAGGACTAATTTACAGCCATTAATCTAGTTTTTCAAAACATGCAATTTATAATAAAACGATTCGGTTATCGATTGCAGATTTTTCAGCACTTGATTGAGTCACTGGCGTCAGCAAAACAAGAGAAGACCGACAGAGTTGATTCAAAGTGTGTTTGAGAATCAAGCTGGAGGTTATTGCAGGGTGACGCTGCCGGGGGGGGGGGGGGCGATCAGGGAAGCTTTGGATGCACTGACGAGCAGGGCAGATGTCTATTCAAGAGCTGAGAGGGTTGAAAAGGGAATGGGAAGTTGGGCTGGACTAGACCGACTGGTAGCCGGTACGACTCTTCCTCCGACCAATCAGGTAAGAGATAAGCACGAGGATGATTAGAAAGCTGAGGGCCACGCCCACAGCAATGGGCACCAAAAAGCTCAAATCAGAGTCCAGGAAGCACTCCTCAGCTGACACAAAGGAAAGACAGACAGACAGCAGGTTAGCGTGTTAGCATGAAGGTTAGAATCAAAGGTTTAGAAACAGCTGAGAGCAGCAGGAACAGATCAGATCCTACATGAGTCAATCTGTTGATTAGAGAAAAACAATAACAGAAAGTGACACCATTACAATTTCAGCTATTCAAAGGAATTATGGGAAAATGTTTGACTAATGTTTGTCAGTTCACCGTAAAGCTAATCAGCAGAGTGTAAAAACTGGAAACATCAGCAGTTCTGCTCATTGTGGTCTTCTGAGCTCACTAGAATAAAATCATTTAATTTGGACTAAAGTCTGAGAGTTTATCAACCTAAAGGAGCTGTTTAAATTATTGACTTTTTTTGTGCAGGCAGTCTTCTCTATCATGGCAGGATTTGAACCACTGCAAACATCTGGACTAGAAGGTGTTCCAGTTTTTATGCAAAGCTGACCTCCCACCTCCCAAACACAGTTTAACACCAAAACACCACGTCTCTCAACAGTTAGTAAAAAGCAGCGAGGTCAAAAGGCAGCGAATATCCCTTGTGAAGGTGAAATGGTCTGAGAGAGGACGATAGAATCAGAAGGACTGGTAGCCGGAGGCCATGTTTCTCCTCCTCCCGATGAAATAGGCCACCAGAACAATAAGTATGAGAATAACCAGGGCAACTCCGACAGCTATGGGAACAACGAAGCTTTCCGCGTCCGGCATGCAGTCCACCGCTAGACGGGAGTGAAGAGAGCACAGCGTGAATGTCTGACTGACTTTTCTTTGTTTTAATGGATAAAATGTTAAATCAATACCTGAAAGAAAACAACGTATTAAATCATGAACAACAACATGGAGCCACTCTTTACATTTTTATTTCCCTTGAAAATTCTAAAAAGCTCCAATGACACAAATCCAAATGATTCAAACAGCATGAGGGAAAGCAGATGTTATCGGACGTTGTCTGAACACAATACACATGAAGAGATGATTCTGCAGCACCCAGTCCCTTTGTTTAAACACACGTGCAATTATCCCCAAGGGAGACGGGGGCGGCCTCCACGGTGAGCCGAACACACACCCAACGCACACAACCTGATTCTGAGTGACCGTGAGCCACACATTTAGGAAAAAGTGCTGTTTTTGGTGCTGCAAAACCATCTTTATTAATAAGACAATGTTTACAAAAGCTGAAATACACCACAGCAACACTCACAAGCAAAAACATAAAATAAAAATCACACCTTGCATTTGATTAGAAGCTATGATTTAAACACGTATAATAATCCGTGAAAGCAAATGTCATCAGCAAATTAAAAATGCCAACAGTGCAAACAATATACAGCCCTCCGCCTGAGCCAACCCACAGCTACAACCGCGTCACGCAGACTTCCTGTGACTGATCTGTCCCCAATCTCCTCCAGTTCCCTGATTTTAACAATCCTGAAACCTTTCCAACGAGCAACTGGCCCCACAATAAGTAAAGCCTTTTAATGAGATTATGTCCCACACACTCAAAGCTGATGGGTTTTACTGGTGCTTCTGGGTAATCTGGTAGAAGGAGCACAGTCCAGATTAATTAAAGACACAACTTTAGGATTTTTAGACAGCTGATAGCATAAACAAAACATACAAACAGAATAAAAACTGTTGTTTTACACAGAGCCAGGCTACTGTAGCCGTTTCCAGTATTTCTAATGAGCAGCAGCTCTCTGAATCAACAACAACCTTTCTCATACTAAATCGTTTTAGGATTTTAGAATGAACGTGGAACCAGATCTGCAGGAACTTTAACGTCCCCTGATCCGGGTGCGTACACAGGAAAGAGAACCCCTCAAGCGAAGCATGAACTTAGTGCATTTCTATGTAAATATCTTGGTTTTAGAATCGCCAAGGCTGAAAGTGAATACACCATCGTATCGTCCCTTTTTCTAACCCTAATGCCAACACGTATTCTGTCAAAACAAAATGCAAAAAAAGAAAAAAAAAAGAAAAAAAAAAAGAATGAAACCTTTAGTTTTGTTGAGATTTCTGAGTGGAGTGTGTGCAAATAAAAAAATGACTAGCGGGTGTGAAATCCATACCTTCACACGTGAAATGTTAATGAGCCACAAACATGGGTTTAAACTGGAGTTTGAGATGAAATGTCTGCAGAGTAACACACGTTCACACAGTAAGGACTGAAAACCTGACATTTCTCCTGATCTACAGGAACAAACAGGCACAAAATGTATTTTTTTTTCCTTTTAACATCTCTCTAAACCAGGTGAGCCCAACCCCGGCCTTGGAGAGCAGCTATCCAGGATGTTTTAGTCGTTTCCCTGCTCCAACACCTGATTGAAATACCTGTTCAGAAGCCTGTCAAGCTCTGCAAAAGCCTGTTAATGACCACCGATTCTAATCAGGTGTGTTGGAGCAGGGAAACACCCAAAACATGCCGAGTAGGGACTCTCCAGGACCAGTGTTGGACCCACCTCTCTAGAGGGCAATCATTGGTGTTAGAAAATGGCTACTGTTCTCATTTTCACTCAGATACATTTTGATGAGAGGGGAAAAAGAAACGCCAAATCATAAATGTGCTTAAAAGATATGTGACAAAAACCAGCAAACAAAAAAAAGGGGGAATGTCTGCTGAGCAAGTGCAGGATGTCAAAGCTGTGGATCTGATTTCGTATTAAACGTTCAGGTCTTCTTCCACCTGAACACCACACGTATTGCACAGATTAATCTTTCATGTGACAAATTAAAATGGAATTTATTGAAACGATTTGAGGATCTTGCACTTGCCTGTTAAAATAAAACACAAGAACAAAGGAGGACTGGAGACATGGGGAGGAGATAAAAACAAAAACTTCAGAGAATTGACAAGTTTGGTCCTCAATTCTGTTGATGACAAATGGAGTTTTTCACCCAATTTTTTATTATTTTGAATTGTTTACAACATCATTAGATAATTTCCAGAATTAATCCATCTGAGACTTTTATTTTCTTTTTTTAATACGCCAATTAAACAGCTACATAAAAACCCGAGGACCAGGCTTGGAGAATCCTGTGACAAAACTGAATTTAAAGGGTCTGATATCCAGCATAGGTCTTTCTTCGACCAATCACGTAAGCGATCACTACAATGATAATCAAGCCAGCCAGAGCGGCGCCAACAATGATTGGGATTAAGATGCTGGGGTCATCCAATGAACATTCATGGGCTGCAGATAAAGAGACAGTGAGTCAAACTGGTGGAACAGAGACCATTTGAGTCAAAACAGCTGCTGAGACACAAAAACAATGCCAATCTGCCTGATTCTCCCTGCTTGTCAATCATTTTAAAATGCTGCTGTTCCTAACTAAACTATCACAACATGAGCGGAGTCCACCCACCTGTGCTGAAGACACCCTTCTTCACTCCAAAGGGCTGCACGTGCAGGTTGAAGGTGAAGAGGCTAAGCTGGTCGCTGATGGTGAAGTTCTGCTCCTTGTTGCACATGTAGGAGCTGCCGATGCTCGCCTCCC
The DNA here is from genome assembly GCF_043380555.1 of Nothobranchius furzeri. Lineage (NCBI taxonomy): Eukaryota > Metazoa > Chordata > Actinopteri > Cyprinodontiformes > Nothobranchiidae > Nothobranchius > Nothobranchius furzeri. The sequence continues at coordinate 85,160,378 of NC_091741.1, forward strand.
ACAGGGTCAGGTTGGTGCTGCTCGCGTTAAACACGCCTTAAAGAGACAGACGGGGATTAAAACTCACTTCCTGCCTTTCTCTTCCTCTCATTTGTGCACGAGCAGACACGAAGCTCGGCTCTTACCAGAACTCGTTTTCACGTTGATGCTCAGATCGTGCAGGAGGAATTTCTTGGTGTCCTGTAAAACGGGACATTACTCACATACTCAGTGATGGTTTTACTATTATAAATGTCTCTTCTCTTTTCTGGGTGACACATGATACTGTCAGTTCATATTTTGGAGCTTCCCGTCCAACTTAGGGAAGTTGTATATTTTAGAAACTGGGCTGCAAAGATTTTATTAGCAATGGGCAGAAACAGCAAAGCAACACAAATAATCCATGTTTGCTGAACTTGATAAAAGTCTAAATGAAGGTCTGGAGTAGGGCTGAATGATATTCTGGTCAAAAATTATGATTATAAAGGACACGGATGCGTGATCGTCAAAGCTGCATTTTAATTTTTTTTGCAGAGCTCCTGACTGATCCAGGATCTGTTGTGTTAATCATCTCACACCTCTGGGTTTTCCCAGGTTTTAAAGGAGTTACAGCAGTAGCTACTAGCTAGCCTAGTGAACTAGACCAAATTCTTGCTTTGCAAAGTTTGTTAAATAATACATTTATTTAGTCTGGCTTGCCAGGCTAAGCTGTAGCAGCAAGCACTGGCAGTTGGTGGGGGCGCGGTACAGTGAGAATTTGGTTGCTTTTCTCTTGGTGGTGCTGCTACATCCGATATTATTTAAGGTAGTGTTCATCTGTCGCTGTTGCTCATCTTCTGTCTCTCACTGACACACGGAGTCTGATTCACCCACTTCCTTCCAGGCTGATGTTATTTGTGGAGATAAAACAGATGAAAGATGTCCAAATATCAAAAAATTGGACTCTAAATCCTGTTGTCTGAAGCTACTTTCCCCTTTGGCTGTATTCTCTGTACTGAAACAGGCGCACCAGAGCTTTATTTCCCCAGAGAACAAAGTAAAAAGCATTAATTCCTACTAAACCACTGCAAGTGTATTAACAACACACGTGAAGGAACTCTTTAAGCTTTCATTAACTTCCTGGGACCCAAACTTGTATTTGGTGTGACTTAAAAGAAAAAACCTATCTAGCTATTACAGGCTAATCGACTGTAATTAACGGAAACAAAATTACAAAAATTAAAATACAATAAAATTAAATAAAAATGTTGCTGAATATCCTAAAAAAAGACAGCAAAAATGTTTTAAATTAAAGTCAATAATGTTTGTTTTAAATAATAATAATGTTTTAAACTAAAGTCATTTTGTGAGTCAACGTCTCACAAAATATTTTGTCTACAAACAATAACAAAAAGCTCTACGTAGAAGAGAATAAAACTTTAAAGAGCAAGGAGCCAATATCACAGGGCCCTAGGATGTTAAAGCTAAAAACAAAAGAAATCGCCTGAGCTGCAGATACTTACATTGTTGAAAGTGAACGTGATATTCATCTGATCACTCCCCAACACAAGCTCACTGATGTTGGTGCCACAAGATCCAGAGACCTCAGCACCGACGGGTTCAAAGTTCATCTCCTGGTATTTCTGCGACAGATGGCATAGATAATAATAGTGCATTAGTGAAATGATCTCTTCATGGTTAAAATAATTTGTGGTTTATGAGCAAACCTCCTTAATTTTGAGACTGATCCGCAGGCCGAAGTTGGCCAACAGACAGACGGTTTCATTCGATTTAAGGGTGTAGTTCCCAGTAAATGGAGTGGGGAGGGTGGGTGTGGGGGTGGTGGTCACGGGAGCAGGAGTTGTGGTGTTGGTCACGGGAGCAGGAGTTGTGGTGTTGGTCACGGGAGCAGGAGTTGTGGTGTTGGTCACGGGAGCAGGAGTTGTGGTGTTGGTCACGGGAGCAGGAGTTGTGGTGTTGGTGACAGAAGGGGTGGGAGTAGGGGTGGGTGCATCAGCAGGACAACTGGTATCTGAAAGGAGAGCAAAATTAAAATCAAAATCAATAAATATTTTGCTCAGAAGGAAATGTGCGGTGGCGTCGCTACACACAGTTTTCACTCCTGTTGCCGTTGGTGATGAAAGCCTGTAAAAGAACTTTCCACAGCGTCATGTTGACCTGGGGTGCTGTGATCTGGTATTCACTGTTGCAGGAGTAGGAGGTGTTCAAAGGAACTGGATTAAAGTTGGTCTTTGGCGACACGGTTACAGTGTCTGCATGGAAGATAACAAATGCATCAGTGAAATGTGGTAAATCTCTCTGATATCATGGAAAGACCAGAAACTACCATTTGACAAAGCATTTTTGAAGAATGTGGAGTCACTGAGATTGTAGGTAAATGTAACCGTGTCGACGTGGTAACTCTTCATATCTGAGGTGAAGCTGACACTCCAGGAGTTTCCGGCTCCAAAATCGAGCGTCAATGTCGGACTTTTCTCATCACAAGTGCTGCTGTTTGATGTGGCATTAGCAGGAAGTTCAATCACAACCGTTTGATTCTGAAAAAGATATAAAACATTCTTGAAATCTGCTGAATTATAAAAGTTTAGGGGTGTAACAGTACGCTAAAATCGTATTTGGTTCGGTTCACTGTTTTAAAGAGCTTGGTTCAATTCATTTTTGGTATATTATTATTATTATATTTATTTATTTAATCTGAAGCGGCTCCTATAGTGAGCAGAACCAGGTGTCATCACAAGCTGCTGATCTAGCATGATGTTTTTAATTATTTCACAGGTTATTTGCACAGCTATGAATGTCACGCTCATACAGGCAAGTGTTGTTTGACTGTTGATGCTCCGTGTTTTCATTTCTGCGGCGAGCCTTAAAAACTCTTGTCGTGATTTGGCGCTATATAAATAAATTGAATTGAACTCACCTCACACCGCCCAGAGATTCTTCTTTAAAACTATTAAATAACGAGCTTCCTCTGCGCCGTATTTGTCGTAGTAGCATGAAAACTTTACATCAGTTGTCCCAAGGGGAAAGTTCAGCAGACGTGTTTGTTTAATTTAGCCGATGCGTACGTGCAGTGTGAGGGAGGGGCGGGGCAGGGCGACGCGACGCGACGCTCCGTTCAGCGTCTCTACAGGCTCCACAGTAGCAGCGACAGTCAGCTGGTTTGATCCGCTCTGAAAGGCATTGATCAGAATTTGCAGATCACATTTTTTTAAACGGAGATTGAGCGCGTGTAGCCATCATGCGTCACTCAATACAGCATCCGTGCGGAAACTCGCATGGGAACTTTTATCTGCTGCACTTAAATCACGCAAATAAAAATGAATTATTTAACAGAAAAAAGAAACCGAAACAGTACGCAAGTGGACCAAACCGAACAGGCCGAACCGAAACAATTCAACACCCCCCCTGTGAACCGTTACACCCCTTGAAAAGTTAATATAAAAATAGATTTAATGTGTGAGTTACAAATCCTGCATGAGTAAAAGCATCATTAAAATGAATCATTCTTATTTATTCTGTAGCTTTAAGGCAAAGTTTTAGTTAGTCTTTATTTAACCACAGAATCTACAAGACTTTTTAAAAGTTTCAGCTATCTAATAAATTTGATCAACATTAGCCAAATTCCAGCTGACACCGAGCTGCACAGACGTTATGTGACAACAGCAAAAATGTTCAAACAGGGAACTAGAGTTTACAAAAAAAATGTGAATAAATACACGATTAATCATCTATTAATGGTAAAAAGCATCAGATTATCTACATGAAGTGAAATTGGCTCTGTGGTGCCATCCATCACATTTTTCACAACTTTTAGATTTTTGTTTGATTAAACAAAAAAAAAATTGCTCTAATTAATTCATATTGCCAAAATTGTTTGTACACATAACAATTAAAGAATGAGTCAGGAAAAAAAAACCTCTAAAAGAAATGCTGAATAGCGAGAACTTTGGTCACAACTCTCCTCATTTCCCCTTTTCATGTGGAAACTTGCTTCCTCAACATGAACGTGACAATCTAATATTTAGGCTGCTTGATAGAACAGCTGTCCAACGCTGATCTAAGCAGTTTAACAGGACTTGAAAGTGTGTTGCCAGACACCCACCTTATTCCCAGCTACCTCATAGGAGACGGAGAAGTTGAGCATTAGATTGGCATACAGACATAACTTCCCCTCCTTTGTGACATTAACTTCAACGCCATGGGACAAGTGAATCACTGGAAATAAAGAAAAGACACAATTAATATTTCTCAGATTCAGATAATTATAATATCAGAAATTTAATGTTTCCTTTAAAGGTGTTGAACACTCGTTTAATCAACACATTTGCAGTGACCTCTGGTAGGAATGAATGCCTTGCAAGTGTTACTTGGGGGACAAAAAGCCCAGAACCTCCTGAATCAAGTCTGGACAAGTCCTCTGTAGCAGACAGCAGGATTTAGTCTTATTTCCTGATATTTGGATATCTTGCATCGGATTGGATAACAGCAACATGACTCTACCACTGACACAGATGTTTTATCTCCACAAATAACACAAGCCTGGAGGAGCTTCTGTGGTTGAATTGCTAATGCTAATGGTTAGCTTCTGCTAGCCGAGACATTCAATGCTGTTTCCAGGGCACTAACAACAGCCTTCCCCGTCGCGATCCAAGATGGGTGAGTCCATGCGACCGCTTGACGTAGATCTGTCAAGCTTTCCAAATCTTAGTGTTTCAACGTCAATTTTTTTAATCAGAAGCTAAGGCAGGAGATAGGTGTAGGAGACTATTTTCACATTCGGCCTGCATGAAAAACTTAAGAGTCATCAATTATAGTCAAAAATAATTATTTAAAGTGTTCCACACCTTTACATATGTCATAGAAATGGACAATCCTTGAGTTATTTCTAGCATTCGGAACACCCACTTCACCATCTGAAGCTTTTAGCTGCGACTAGACAGAAGGGTTCAAACAGGCCAACAGTCAACGGACTTACATTTATGAGCACTTATGCAGCAAGCAGCAAGTAAAAACCACTGTTAACACAAGCTGGTATAATTCTGATCAATGCATGAGATAGGCCAGTGGGCCAGTAACCAGGCAGCTTGAGTCAGGGTCTCTAAACAGGAAACAGAAGGCCAATCTAAAAAAATACAAAATAAAACACTCACAATGTCAAATTTGAATGAATTATAATCTTCTAAATTTCAAAAATCACATCTAGCGGATAAACTGTTGGAATATAATTTCAGCAGCAGAACCTGCAGCGAGGTTTGTTGACTTTTCACTGACAGTAAAACAGAACACAATTTAACAGGCCAGGACAAAGTTCATTTAGATCACTGATAAGTAGCAGCATGCTTTGTCATCATCTCAGCGGCCTGAGCAGAGCAGTCAACACACGTATGAACTTTAAAATTACTTAAAATTATTTTACAGGAGACATAATGAGGCTGAATGCTGATTTCTGTGTACAAAAGTCCAATTCGTGGGTGCTCGTAGTACAAAGAATATAAATATACTGAAGGTTGAGATTAGATAAAACAAAAACAGCATTCTAACAGACTAGATATGGACTTTTAAAAGCATCTTAAACATAGATCAAAGTTCATTCCCCTAAAATAAAATTCCAATTTCACAGAATTAAACGTCATAATGGAATGAAATAATTACAAAATTAAATAATGTAAAAGTATTAGCAGTTTGCTAACAGTTAATAAAATTAATCAAGTTCTAAAAGTTTACATTTATTTACATGTTTAGCTTTAAGCCATAAACACAGTGACGTTTAACTGTCGTTGTTCCATACTTAAGTACTAATAAAGTGTTTTAATCTACCGCAGCTGGTTTTAATGATAATGCCTTGACTTGACTAACATTAGCACGTGACAGTAGAGCAAGTGACGCTAACCCAGCTAGCTTAGCGCTAAACCATTTCACAGTTCGACAGCGCAATGAGCAAATTGTTTAAAGTTTTATATTTATTTCCTAGTTGTGTTCGCAGCCGCTTTCATTTAGAGCGGACCCAGCTTTGAATTTAAATATATTTACGTGTAATTCGATCTTAACTGTCAAGAGACTGGTGAAGCAGCTAAAGCTGAACTTATCAAATCTCGTTAGCATCATTAGTTATCTTGTTACAATCTAGTCGTTTTAAGAGATAGACTGAGAAGTTTAGTTTATGATAACACGAAAGCAGGCGGAAGTGTGGTCGAAGCAAATGCGTTGAATGGCTCTGAATAGTTTTGACGCAGATCACAATTAGCTACGAAGCTACTTCAAAACATCACGACCGCGGCTCTTCTGTGATGGAAAAAATATTAGCGGACCCATTTGAAAACCGAAATAAAAAACATTACAGATAGAAAATGTATAATGAATGACAAACTCAGCGTTTTTATTTTTGCTACGGTGGCTTTCTCAAAGTTAGCATTTAGCCGATGCCCAAAGATATCAGGCCCAGAGTTTACCAGAAGTTTAAGTGCTGGACTGTTGAAAACATCTACGCCGCTGGCATACGTACCGACTCCAAAGGAGAAGAGGAGAACAAACGCAACAAATCGGGACATGATCGCTGTTGGTTTTGGACTCTCAGCCTCCAGAGATAAAATGAAACCAGTCAATGGACGCAGAGTCAGCGGCGCTGGGTTGGCTGTACCAGGAAATGAAAGTCATATGACAAAGAGCAATGTGTCAAACCCCAGAGGTGTGAGCCTCAGCAAAGCGTCTCTTTATACGTTAATGATTTATACAGCATGCCCTGGCTCACAAAGTCGGTGTTTACCAGCTTTAGATAGAAAGATTTACAACCCCCCCTTATGAAAATACAGTGGTATGTGATCAGTGATCAAAAATGAAAACCCAACTGAAACAATTCTTTTAATTTTAAGCAATAACTCTTACAAACTCATACAGAGATGTCTAGTCAAGTTATTTTTCTTCATGTTGAATGATAGTCCCACTCCAGGCCCCACATGAATAAAAACAAACCAAAAATATCTGTGTAGTATGACAGTGGACTCTTTTTTTATAGAGCTGTGCTTCAAAATACCTAAATGTTGACAAAACCTACCAAGCAGTTGACTGACAGGTCGGTCATTTAAAACATGACATTTTGAATCTATAAAAAACAAGGTGAAAAAAAAACAAAAACCAAGAATGTTGAACTCATTTACTTGAGCCACTGAAAGAGCGTGGCAGCTGGAACATAACCTAAAACAAATGGTGTGCTCCCTTTTGGCACAAACTCAGATTTCAATATAATTTGTGTTCATGATCACAGTTTTATCATGAGGCAACATGCCCCTTAAAACTGAAACCAAACTGCAGATCACACACTAAACACCTAATTCCCAAACTTTAAAGATTAGCCCAACAGTTGCACGTTCAACAATGAAGGAAGAAACAAGCATTTGTTTAATATTTTGGATCTGTTTTTTTCCTCTCACACATGTGATACATTTAGAGCATTGATAGGTGAGTCAGCGTTAGCTTGGAAATCAGATGTACAAGGGGAAAAAAGATAACAGAGTATACTGAGTCAAACTATGAACAAAGGACCTAAGTCAGAAAATAAATACTTTTCCTCTCCATTATAAAAGAGAGCAAACTGAATTGTGTGTCTTCTTTGTCCCAACTCTCTCAGAGGCACTGAGAAATATGGATAATATTCTTTTCAATGGGCATGCAGTCCACAGGATCACAAGACCCCTGACGAAAACCCTGCGGAGCAGTAGCCACTCACTCGTCGGTCGTTTAGTTGAAGATGACAATGGTTAACATCCACAGGAGCAAAAGATAGAGACCGATCACTCAGAAACCTTTTCATCTAACTGAACCAACTGCATTGCTTTTCCTTTTCTTAGGCTACATAGTTGTACTGGTTGGAGTTCTCCTTGTCGCGTTCCATATAGTCTCTGTCAATAAGAGACTCTATCCTCTTCTTTAGATCAGCAGGCTGGAAGAAAACAGGCACAAGTTAACAGATGACACAAACACAAGTGTGTCTGAACATTTATTAACTTGGATGTGATCTCAGGATATGGAGAGAACTGTGTCTTAAAGCCGCTGCCTTGAGAGATTTTCCCTTTCAAAAATGATGTACGAATTTTCAGAAATCCATGAAAGTGATCATCTTATCATGTACTGTGATATAATATAGGCAATACATTTTTTTTTTTGCTAAGCTCACCCCCTGTCTCATAGAGCTCCATGCAATATGAACGGAGTGCCAGTCAGCCCTAACCGACTACCGCTTAAGTACATAGAGTGGTGTGAAAAACTATTTGCCCCCTTCTTATCTTATTCTTTTGCATGTTTGTCACACAAAATGTTTCTGATCATCAAACACATTTAACCATTAGTCAAGGATAACACAAGTAAACACAAAATGCAGTTTTGAAATGATGGTTTTTATTATTTATGGAGAGAACAAAATCCAAACCTACATTGCCCTGTGTGAAAAAGTAATTGCCCCTGAACCTAATAACTAGTTGGGCCTCCCTTAGCAGCAATAACTGCAATCAAGCGTTTGCGATAACTTGCTACGAGTCTTTTTCAGCGCTCTGGAGGAATTTTGGCCCACCCATCTTTGCAGAATTGTTGTAATTCCGCTTTATTTGAGGGTTTTCTAGCATGAACCGCCTTTTTAAGGTCATGCCATAGCATCTCAATAGGATTCAGGTCAGGACTTTGACTAGGCCACTCCAAAGTCTTCATTTTGTTGTTCTTCAGCCATTCAGAGGTGGATTTGCTGGTGTGTTTTGGGTCATTGTCCTGCTGCAGCATCCAAGATCGCTTCAGCTTTAGTTGACGAACAGATGGCCGGACATTCTCCTTCAGGATGTTTTGGTAGACAGTAGAATTCATGGTTCCATTTATCAGAGCAAGCCTTCCAGTTCCTGAAGCAGCAAAACCCCAGACCATCACACTACCACCACCATATTTTACTGTTGGTATGATGTTCTTTGTCTGAAATGCTGTGTTACTTCTACGCCAGATGTAACGGGACATTTGCCTTCCAAAAAGTTCAACTTTTGTCTCATCAGTCCACAAGTTATTTTCCCAAAAGTCTTGGCAATCACTGAGATGTTTCTTAGCAAAATTGAGACGAGCCCTAATGTTCTTTTTGCTTAACAGTGGTTTGCGTCTTGGAAATCTGCCATGCAGGCCATTTTTGCCCAGTCTCTTTCTTATGGTGGAGTCGTGAACACTGACCTTAACTGAGGCAAGTGAGGCCTGCAGTTATTTAGAAGTTGTCCTGGGGTCTTTTGTGACCTCTCGGATGAGTTGTCTCTGCGCTCTTGGGGTAATTTTGGTCGGCCGCCCACTCCTGGGAAGGTTCACCACTGTTCCATGTTGTTGCCATTCGTTGATGATGGCTCTCACTGTGGTTCGCTGGAGTCCCAAAGCTTTAGAAATGGCTTTATAACCTTTACCAGACTGATAGATCTCAATAACTTATGTTTCATTTGTTCTTGAATTTCTTTGGATCTTGCCATGATGTCTAGCTTTTGAGGTGCTTTTGGTCTACTTCTCTGTGTCAGGCAGCTCATATTTAAGTGATTTCTTGATTCATACAGGTGTGGCAGTTATCAGGCTTGGGGGTGGCTACAGAAATTGAACTCAAGTGTGAAACACTACAGTTGGGTTATTTTTTAACAAGGGGGGCAATTACTTTTTCACACAGGGCAATGTAGGTTTGGATTTTGTTCTCTCCCTAAATAATAAAAAACCATCATTTCAAAACTAAATTTTGTGCTTATGTGTGTTATCTCTGACTAATGGTTAAATGTGTTTGATGATCAGAAACATTTTGTGTGACAAACATGCAAAAGAATAAGAAATCAGGAAGGGGGCAAATAGTTTTTCACACCACTGTACATCAGTCGCAGAGCGTGCTGGAGTCTTTATGGATTTACCTTGGTTGAAGAACACTTGGCGACCTTTAATGGACAAGCAAGTCATTAAAATATATTATTACACACATAATTTGAGCATAATAATTTTAAACAAATGTGTTTCAGCTCTGTTAGGCTAGAGGAGCGCATTTAACTCATTAACTGCATTGAGGACTAAAGTCATCATTTTAAATCCAACCGTTCACTATTTGCATTGTTTTACTGTGTGGGCGTCGGAACGAGCCCCCGCACTGTGAGAACAAACAGCCCAGCTCTAAAGCTGATCTTCATCCGCGTACGTCACACGTCACGTGATCAGGAAACAGAAAATCCATGTGTTTGGAGATTGTTTTGGGCTGTTGCTGTAAAAAAAGTGAGGTGCGAACCAGAAAAGCTTCTGCCAATCACAATTTGACAACAGATTATAAAAGAACGGATAACGCTCGAAGCGTGCGGATTCTTCCTGATGTAAAAGGTGAGTCTACTCTTTGTTTTGCAAGTTTTGACGTCAACATTATCCTAGCGTGCAATGTTCTGTGACTCTTAAAAAAAACTGTGAAAACGCTGGCTGCGAAGGGCATTGCTGTCCAGGAAACAGCTGGAAGTGAATGAGTTAAAAATGAGAGGCATTGCTTTGGCAGTAAATATGGAAATGAAAACTAAGTCGTGATGTGATACGCTTGTCAGCCACTAGACGGTGCCATCAGATAAAAGAAATAATACAGACAGCTACTTTAACAGAGTTTTCCCCCTTTCAGGAATTATGTATGATCTTAAAAAAAATCCATGAAAGTGACAGCCTTACCCTGTACTGTGATATAATGTAAAAAATAGGCCATTTTACTTTTGCTAAGCCCGCCCCTTTTCCGTAGAGTTCCATGCAATTTTAGTTGAGGGCCGCTCAGCTTTAGCCAATGGCGTTAGACATCTTCTGACGTACAGATGTCAGTCACAGAGTGCGCACAAGGTTTGTGGAAGTACCTAGACTAATGCATAGATTTATGATACATTTGTTCCACCTCAAGACGGTGCCCTCCGAGAAAACACTATGGATTTCTGCTGTAATGAAATGAACCAACACCAGAAACACAAAAGCGGTTTCTCAATAGTACGTTCTTGTGTACTTTACAAGTGTATTCTTGACAAGTACAGAGGAAAGACCGTATACTGAGTATGAGAGGACAATGACAACATTTTGAACGGAACCATACTCTGTTGCGTGATGGTAACAAGAGCTCAGGGTTTCTCCCAGCGCTTTATAAGCCTGGCAGCCCGCCAGGCTGAGCATCATGCCCCGCTCCCTCCCAGACCATGTCCGCTGACAGGACAACACTAACGGCGCAACAAAACTAGAGCCCTCCATCAGCTGATACTGGTGAGAAACAGCAGCGGAACGTGTGCAACCACCCCACCTCCGCTCTCACAGAGGAGCGCTGCGGGATGGAGCACCCCCCCCCCCCCCCCCCCCCGTTGTCATGGAGGAGCACTGCGGGATGGAGCGTGCGACCCCGCCCCCCGAAGGCCGAAGCAGCCAGGCTTAACTCATTTTCTGGGGGAAACCCTGAGCGCTGGTAGATGTAATTCAATTCCAATCAAATTCACTCTATCCAGAGAGTGCAATTTATCTGGACATGATTTTTGTGTTTTTTTTAAACAACAAGCCTAAATGAAATAGGAGTAACAAGGCTATTTTTATAAATGTAACACATAACCGTGTAAAAATGTAAGGAGTTGAAGTAAAGAGTTGGCTAATAAATAATTACTTCAGTGAAGTTTACCAAATGTTCTACGTAAGTAAGGTAACAAAGTGTTTCTTTACTTGGCACCTCTGTGTAAAGCAGCAGATAAACATGTTGTTAGCCCAAAACAGTTCTGTAGTACTGGCTGAAAAAATATAAAAGCAGAGGACCAAGATAACATCATACTGTCTGAAACACATTTATAAGAAAGATTCCCAGCAAATAATGCTACGAGAAAAAGATAAATTAATTTGATCAATTTAGCATGCTCCATCAGTGCCCCATTGTTATTTAAGCTTTATTCTTTATTATTATGGCCCTTTCTGGATGTAATTATATACAGATTTATTATCACTTTCTTATTAATGTGGAAAATTATTAATATGGAAGTGAAAACTTCTACAGTTGAGATTTGTCATTATTGCAAACCAGAAACAAGAGAGAAAAAAAAAACCCAATGAGCTGATCACAGATTACGCGGATCCTGTTAAATATGATAACAAGACCATTTTTGGGTGCTTCTCTATTAGTTTTAAATTATTACAATATTATTTCAAACTCATGTTGGTGTGCCTCATTAGCAAATAATGCGTACAGACAAACCGTGAAAGAACTCCAGACAGCCTTGAAAGTGTGTTCACTTTAAGAGATTACAAGAATGTCTGGATCACTGATGCCAAACCATAATAAAATAGGCACTTATGCTGTAACCAATCTAATAAACTCAGTTTATGTGATATGGTAAACTGCCTGTATTTATACAGCGTCTTCTAGAGTTCTACAAAAACCCCAAGGTGTTCAACCCATGCACACACACGTTCACACATATGTGATGATAACCTACAATGTAACCACAGCTGGCCTAGGCATACTGAAAGAAGAAATAAACATCAACATTTTTAGATTAGGAGAAAATCTGATGTTCTGCTGATTCAGTTGGGTTAAAAGTTCCCGTTGCCTATGTTGCTGTTTATGTGGAGGCGGAGCTGAGCCCGAATCTCAGGATAGAAACAAACCTGCTGCTAATAAGTAGCCTGACAAGACATCCTATTTATGTGAATCTGGCCATGACCCACTGGTGGGATCTCAGCGGTAGGGCGTAATGTACAGTTATTGCTATCGATGAACAATGAACAACGTGACATACTCACCGCTACGGATGTTAATAACAGGGCAGTCCACCATACACCGATGAAGATGCAAAAACATCTTTTCTCTAAATAAAGGACCTAAGCACCTCTATCTGCTCTTAACTCAAAGAAAAGCCCTGGTCTAAATAGCTCAAAATTGATACCAAAGCTGTTTCAAACGAGTCGCCACCATCTTAGTTTCGCTCAGTCGCATTAACATCCCACCCATCAAAACTGATAGAGCGCTGTGATTGGCCAGGCACAATCCTGGTCAGACGTTCCAATAGAGCGTGGCTGGACACAGCAGAGCAAAATCATTTTGCTTCTGCTACTGTCAAGACTAGATTAATAGACTAGCTTATTAAAGTTGATAATAGATTAATGCACATACACAAGTTACATCTTTTTAACATATTATTATTTTATAATAATCATTGTAATTTATATTAAAGGCCAGGATAAATGGATAAATTCTCATAACTAAATTACCAACTAAGAAAAAAAAAAACTAAATTACCAACTTCAGTGCTGGGAATACAGATTATATTCTGGCAAATATAATTTTAGTGTTGATTAAAATTGACGACTTAGAGAAAAGTTGAGCTAAAGAACATCCAAGAGGAGTCAGTTGGTAAAACAACCAAGGTGATTCAAACAAGCTCATTTGGAGAAGCTAATCCAAAAGCTGCTAAATGACACCCACAGGACAATGTTCATAATATTTTCCGATTTATCATTATAAACCAGATAAAACTAAAAGTTTAAGGTTAAATAAGAAAACTGCGTCTGTATCTCCGTCCAAAAATTATTACACATCATCAGATTTTGATCAGAGAAAGGAGGAAATGTTTTTGTTTAATGTAAGTTTCCCTGAAAACCCAACACAGTTCTTCCAATAACTTAAAATGTAATGCTTCTATTGTGGCAGAATTCTGTTGCCTTGGCGATAACGGATTATGCAAGTTAGCATCCTTGGCTAACCTTCTCTGTAGTTCTTTCTCTCTCATATATTTTTCCACTTCCTTCTGCTGGATGTCTGGAAGTCTAAAAGAGTAACACTCATTACCTTGACAGGGAACTTGAGCTGGTTGTACACCTCAGACATTAAAAGATTATGGCTCAGACTTTTCCTCATCTTCATTATCCGAACAATGGCTGCGTCGATCTGGTACTGGCGATCCTGAAAGACCCTCTCCGTGGTGCTGGCTTGCTCCTCCACCTGGAGTGGAACACAATTTAAAGTCCTCTCTCAGATTAACACCACAAAGATATCATAAATCCTGCTGTGGGGCGGCGTTTTTACCGTCTCTTTCATCTGAATCTGGTTTATTTTGATCCTGAACAGCTTGTGTTTAAAGTCATCGTTGCAAGAAAACTTGTCCCCATCCTCCACATCTTTACTTTTTGGGATTTTGGTGAGGACTCGTGCTTTTCCACATGCAAGCGACTGCAGCGTCCGGCGCAGCTCGCCGTCTTCTGTAAAGCAAGAAACAGCTTTCTAGACAAGCGTTGCTAAATTAAACAGTAATGTTGTCTTACTGAAACCAAATGAGCTGCTGATCAGACTTTAACAGAATAACAAACCGATTCCTGTGGCTAGTTTGATCTCCTCCAGAGTGAACTCCTCTCCTTCGTTAAACATAAGCAGCACAAGGGTTTGAAAAAGGGACACCTGTAGCTCCTTCTTGCCCTATTTAAAAATATCCCAGTTATTATCACGCACTAACGAGAGAACTACACAAACCAAAACCTTCTAAGAAAACCATAACAAACCTCTTTGAATTCAGCTTTTAGGACACAGTGACCCAACGTTGATTGCCACTGTAGCTTCCTGCCACTATGCTTGCCCAGGTAAAAAGTCTTGAATATCTCCTGCAGTCGCACCATCTGGATAAAGATAAGAAAAGGGTAATAAAGAAATCCTCAGTATATTTATAGCATACACACACACACACACACACACACACACACACACACACACACACACACACACACACACACACACACACACACACACAATGTTTTAAAGACATCAATATTTGCTCTTCACTAACCTCGGGCGGCAGGTGGACCTCCATCGGGACATACGTTGGCCAGTAACCCATAGTGAGGATGTTCACGGTCAGCTCGATGTTGCCAGGAATGTTTTGGCACTGCATGTGCTATAGAAAAACACAAACATGTCTTATCCACCTGCACTCCTCTGTACACAATTAAGCTGTTGGTGAGCATTCATCATAGTTTTTGCTTCGTTAGCACGCCTGTGTGTGATTTATTTAGCTTCAGATCATTTACTGATAAACGGATACCAACAGCTGCTGGGTCATCAAGCTAACAGAACACACGTAGGGTTGCAGGTGAGCCTGGAGGTGGGGCTTATATTCAGATAAACAGTTACACAGATACTGATTGAGGTAAAAATGCATCATTATAGCTAAATTATATTATTTGTTTTAAAGTGATAATTCTCAGTGAAAAACTAACAGTTTGTTAGAATTTGTGCAGATTGTTTTGCAAGACATCAGCAGAATTCATTTATTTCTTCTAATATCTGATTAACTAGAAAGTATTTTGTCATTTTGATGTGTTGTGGTGCTAAAGTTAAAAATAAACATCATCTTGTTCATCAAACAGCTTAACGTTTGTAGAAATCCAGTTCACACACTACTGATAAGCCAACACTAAAGCATGTTATTGACATGTTAAAGCAACTTTGACCTCAATAGAGGCATAGCTGCTTATGCAACATTATTTATTAATCCTATGAAATCCTTCTGTTTTTTTGTTACAGGATTGTTTACATTAGATTGTATATTACCAGCAGCAACTACTAACTGTTAGCTTATCAGTCCTGTCACATATAACAGGAAGCCATTTATTACAGATAATTTTTTTAAATAACTTTTATACACACAAAATAATCAACATATTGGGCAAAATATCCCCTTAAACTACAATTAAAGCTGAATGTGGGGGAACAAAGTGTTGTGCTATTAGCATAACATACCGCTTTGCCCAGAAAGGAATGGCCCCGAAGCAAAAAAGGTAAAAATTCTAATTGTCAGAGTTGTTGAACAAGTTTTCTGCCCGTGTAGTTTTGCTGTTTCACTATATTCATATTTGTGCAAATTTAGCATGTTGGATGGATCAATGGCTTCCTATCCTCTCTTGTTTCTGTGGTTAATTTCACTAGAAGAGACTTTTAGCTCAGGCAGTAATGGAAAGTGTGCAGCTGAGAAGAGCTGTTACATCAAAACAGAGAACAGCTTTATGGATTCTAATCAACAGCAAACTCTAGGTGGACATGGTTGGGTCTACAGCTCATTACAGAGTACAGGACAACTATCAGCCACACAGACAGTCTGATTGATCATCTGAAACGTGCTTTCTGACCTCCAACCACGGCATAGAGAAGATGGCCTCAAGTGTTTTTTTAAAAAAAATCTTTTTTCACCAAAAAGGCTCCAAAGTACTAATCCACCAAGAGTGTAGTCTGGGTTGATGCATAAAAAGATCATGTCATGGTCCATTTGTTTGAACATGTTTTCTTTTTGTGTGTTTTAGGTGTGTCTGGAATTCAGCAGAGTGGTTGGTAAGAGCCTGAGAAAAGAGTCCTATGAGGCCCTTGACCACCTATGGCCCAGGCTTATGGAAATCTTTAAGGCAAAGAGGGGTCTTACAGGGCAGGTGTTGGCTGACCTGATGCGACAAACAAAGGTTAGTAGATTTTTAATTCATTAATTATATCTAAAAATGCTGTTGCCTGTTTGAGATTGAAAGATACCTTGTCAGATTAAAATGTAACAGGAATGTCAGGTATGCTGCTTGTAGATGCTTTCTTTACCTCTGAGTAGCATATGTGTAATAGACTTGAATTGGCTATTTTCTAAGAGTAATTGCTAAACATTACTTGACCAGGTTTTGCCTGTTGATTTGTAAAATATTCGTATAGATGTAAAAATAATGTCAAACACTGGTTATGATTTAACAGGTGGGTTGCAGTACATATACACTAAAACCCCTAAAAACATCTTTAAAAAGATCCTAAATTTTTGGTGGTCCAACCTAGAAAAACCCTGATAAGTGGTTGGACTTTTTTTTATGTGCAAAGAACATAGTTCTTAGAATGAGATATGGACCCTGTTCTAAATTAGTGAAATTCTTTCTCATTCCACCAGGCTTCGGATGTGATAGAGGTTAGATCCCTGGTCCTCAGGGGGCTTCCAGTCATTCTCGGTGATGATCCATCTGCCTTCTTCAAGGCCTGCTTTGTAAGGAACTTACTTTTTTACCTATCGTCACGCCATTCCCGCGTTACACGTTTAATATTTTATCCTCATTCCCCCCTATGTCCCTTCTGCTCTCTCTGCCTTGCTGTCTAGCTCCCATTCTCGCTCTCTACAATTTTGGGTTAGAATTACTTTTTTCTGTTATTGTCATTAATTAACTCTTTAGGTGCTACAGTTGCTTAAGAAAATATTATTCATTCAAAATAATATTCATTAAATACGTTTTCATATCATTATATGTAACAGGTTGAATGTGGTTAGTTAAAGGCATACTGTAAATTTGAAAAATCATTATTACTCAAAGTTTGAAATCGGAGGAAATTTACATTTCTAATTGGTATTTAGTGAGGCTATCGGTTTGCAGTCAAACAGTCAGTTAATTCGAGGGAATTGAAAATTAGCCATTTTTCCATGAGAAATTGGTCTTATCCACCAATCTATTTTATTAAGTACTTGAAAACCCAGTTATAATGTGAAAGCCAAATGAAATGGAATATTTTTTGGACAATTGTGTCATAACAGGTATCCGCTTTTTTCTTTTATTTTATATTTTTTTTAAACAAAATTAGAGAAATGAAAGTCTGGAAGAAGAAATGTGATTTAGTAGTTCAAACAGCAATGCTTATGTTCATTTATATTTGAGGAAACTACCTCAAGTTTGGTGAGTATTCATAACGATGTTCTCAATAAAAATTAAAACATTGAAGTGATTGGCTGTCAGTTATAAAATAAATGGAATAGACCAAAAAATCGATATTGACAGGTAAGGTTGTCTGAAGATCTGTGATCAGCCAGAAAACTGCAATCGGTGCATCCCTACCTGTCACCATTAGCTTTGTTTTGACCACCCCTGTTAGCCCTATCATGTACCTTCCTTCCCACCCTGGATGTGGTGAAACAAAGTATTGGGCATAATATGTGCTTCTTGGTGACTGTCGAGGCGAGTTGGACTCTGCGCCCAAAAAAGCACTTCACTTTGTTGTTTCTTGGACAACTGAATTGGGATTATTTCTCTTTAGACTCTGAGTCGCCTATTATTTTTAAGACCCACTCCAATGAAAATCTTTTTTTCCTGTTTCTAACATATTTTTTTTGCATTTTTATTTTTTTCTATATTACATATGTCAAGAAAATTAAGTTCAAAATTGCATTTGAGTATTTCTGCATTCAAATTGCAGGGAATCTGTAGCAGACCAAAAAAGTAAGTAAACTTTAAGTAGACTGAACTTATTGGGGTTTACATTGTACCTGAGAAGTTGAGTTAACTAAAAGGATGGTGGGGCATTGGTTAAACTAATTATCTTAAGTTAATGTAACTTTTGTTATTAGTATATTCAACTTAAATCTTTAATTTAATCCCATTAAGGCCTTAAGTACATTGAACATACTCAGCTGCATCAATTCAACTAATTCTTCATTACTTAAAAAATTTAAGGCAACGGGTTACCTTGGTTTTTTTAAGTAGACTGAACTTATCGGGGTTTACAGTGTGGCAATAACTATAAATGACATTATTATAGAAAGAGTGTACGAAAATACATTTCTGGGTGTAATCCTTGACCACAAATTATGTTGGAAACCTCGCATAAAATATGTTAAAGGAAAGGTAGCACAGAGTATTGGAGTGTTGCGGAAGGTAAGACATTTTGTGATTCAAAAAGGCGTTGTATACACTGTACTGCACACTGATAGTACCATACCTAACTTATTGTGTTGAAGTGTGGAGAAACATCTATAAAACCACCCTATATGCACTTTGTACGTTAAAAAAACGAGCCATAAGGTTGGTCAGTCATGTGGGATATAATGAACACACAAATAGCTTGTTTATAAAATTACAAACTTTAAAGTTAAAAGATTTGATTGAATTTAGGACTGCATTATTTATGTACAAAGTAAATAAAAAAAAAATGCTGCCTGAAAATATTAAAAAACTGTTTGCAGAAAGACAAGGTAGATATAAGTTGAGAAGCTAATTAAATTTGAAGCAGCATTATGCTCGAACAAAATTGAAAAGTATGTGTATTTCAATTAGTGTGGTTATTTTATGGAATAGTCTTGAGGAAAGAATCAAAAAAGTTTAAACATGCTGCAATTTAAGAAATTATATAAAGAATTCATTTTTTCCAGATATAGAGGATCACTAATTTGTATAATGTACTGTAGTGATAATATGTATTAACGTTATTGTAATTGATGTTGATACTTTTGAGTTGTTGGGGTCTAGGGGTCCACCCTAGATTTGTTTCAGGGATGCAGAATTTCATCTATCAGCTAATAAATGATTTATGACTCTGAACAGGTGTCGTCAAAAACATGATGTTCTAAAAAACATAGAATCTATGTTTAGAATATAAATTCACCTTTAATTTACCCCAAACCCAAGTCATCAGGACGAGGGCTGAAAAACCATCCAACCATAGAAGAAGCCTGCTTTGTCTTTAACATACATTGCATGTATTGGGTCATGAAGGCTGTCAGGCTGATCAGGAGGGAGGCGCAGATGTACAGATGGTATGTTGTCTGTGTTCTATAACAGGACTTGGAAACCCTAAACGGTGCATGAAACCAGTGGCGGTTTCACCATTAGGCATACGTCGGCGGCCGCCTAGGGCCCCCTTGTGTTGGGGGGCCCCCTAGCCCTGACCGCCGACACCCCTCTGTTAATGCCACAATATTCTTATTACCAACCTGTCAACGCCGACGGGATTGGACATGCGCATTTCTCATTACCATAATTCCTGAACCGTTCCAAGATATCATTAAAGGGACTTTAGGGAGTTTTGAATTTTTATGCTCGCGATTGCCCCCTCTGGCCAAAAGCGTAACAACAGCTTCAATAGGAGGCTCGTGCACGAGGCGCGCATGCTGTACGTGTACACTCCTTAACGAAAATAACAGCTGAGACGAAGCTCTGTGAAGCTGACCCCCGTCAGCTTCACAGAGCTCTGAGAGCTGACAGTCCCGCGCGTGTGTGTGTGTGTGTGTGTGTGTGTGTGTATGTGTGTGTGGGTGGGTGGCCCGGAGGACAGAGGACAGGAGAACACGCATGCTCAGATAATTCCATTCCCTTACTTGAAAACTGTTCCAAAATGAAAGTTGAAGCCACATCTTTTTTATGTTTGAATTCAATGCCGTTCGGCGAGTCTCAAATAAAAATTTGGGCATCTTACTGTAAAAAATATATATAATTATTGTAAAAACGAAATTCTGAAACAACTATGTTCACATCAAGAATCAAACCCGGGTCTTCTGCACAAAAGCCCGACACTTTACTAGGCGAGCGAAATCGCCAATGGCATCTTTTTCATCTGTAACATTTATATCCTTGATGACAGCTGAAACAACGTTCAAAGAACGGTTCGGAGGGCTATGCCTGAGTGTGAACGCGCATGAAGCAGCCTGCGCGACCCGAGCAGCTCTCTTTTTCTGCGATTTTACAGAAAAATAGGCAATCACAATAAACATGCCAGGGCTCATTCTACAGGACCAGGGCATTGCAGGAGAATGTATTAAGAAGAAATTTATTATTTCTATACATGTTTTGGCTGTCAAACTTCCATAATGCCCCTTTAAATTTCAAAATGTGTTGAAAAGATTAAAAATGGGGCTTTTCGTGAATATACAATGCATTACGGTGGCCAACGGCATTCCCTGCCTTGAGCACAACGAATCACAACACAGATTCAGAGACGTGCGGAGTTTTTCATCCAAAATGCTCCGTTTTATAACTATTCAATGGCTGATCAGATTCAACAAATTCCAACGGTTCCTAAAAGTACATAAAAGCAGCTTTCCAATGATCTATAGCATGAAGCAATCAGAGTTATGGAAAATATCGCTACAAGGGGAAATCCTGCTGTACAGCCTGATTGAAAAGGAGCACAGCTCAGTGGTGAAAGTGGATAACGGAAAGGGGACGCTAATTAGCATAAAAAGCCAGCATGAAATTATGGAAATGCCTCAAAGAAACACAACACGATCTATTAGGTGTCCCAGAAGGCTTATATCTGAAGACAGTGACCACGAAGGACAGATCTCCTGTGAACCAGGGTATGAATGTTTGCTCAGTCTTTATTTTTTATTTTTTTTATTTGAACAACCCTCAACTATTTGCTAATTGTAAGATTCAGCTTCATTCTAGCATTATTTATATTTTTACAATAAATAATTATTTTTGCTAAAACAAAAGTTTTTGGTATAGCAGTGTACGGTGTGCAAGAGAAGCATCCCATGGCAGTGTGAGGTGTGCAGGACTCTGCCTGCAGCTGGAGAGAAACTGCTTCAAGGTCTACCACATCAAATAAAAACGTCTGAAAGTTTACAAAAATAAATGGTCTTAAAACTGCTAAAAAAAAGATACCAAGGTTCAAACTTTTTTAAGAATACAGTAGATGCATTACAGTTCAAAGTTTAAAGTGTTCATTCCAAATTGTTTGCCCAGTAATTTTGAAGTTCCTGTTCAGTAATAAATGTAAAAAATTCTAATCATTTTTTGCTTTTTTCACCTTTAAGCTGATTTTTTAAAGGCTTCAATACAAATAAATTCTAAATACAAACCATACACTGAAAGCTGAGGTTGTTCTGAAAAAAGGAGAAGAGTTACACACACTTTGCACTTTTTATTACAATTTTAAAGCCATAAGATTAAAAAAATACCAGGCGGCCCTTTTATAATTATGGTCATAAGAGGGTTATTAAGACACTGATGCACAAACAGGAAGTGATTGGTAGTCATTCCACTCCAATCCAGTTGGTGGCGGTAATGCACCAAATTGTTGTTTGCCAAGTCCCATAAGATCACAAATAATAAGAAGAAGAGAGGCGGGAGCGTTCGTAACAAACTCAAAGCGATAGTCAAAACATTAAGCATGAAACTGAGATATCCTAGTGGCTCCAATAAGAGAAAGAAGCAGCATGCTTCATGAAAGATTTTATTTTCACTTCTGAAAGTGACTTCGTTTTTCGATGTAAACATCAAAAGGAAGCAGAAAGGAAAGACAATGGAAAATGTTTAAAGGGAGGAAAACACAGACCAAAATGGAAAATAGAAAAAAAAAAACAAAGGCAAAAGTACAGGAGCACTGACAGGAAAAAGAAAGCAGAGCAAATATTGAAAGCGCTCAAAGGGAGGGAAATACAGGAAAAAAGAGGAGGACTAATAAAAAGGGAAAATAACTCATGTCAGAAAAATAACTCATGTCAGAAGAGCGGAGAGTTTCGCAAATCCAGTTAAAGGTAAGATTGTCGAAAATTTTGTGTAAGGGGCCCCATGTCTGTGTTCGCCTTGAACCCCCAAATTGCTAAATCCGCCACTGCATGAAACAACCGTCATCTGGTGCCAGAAAAACAGAACAATCTCTAAGTACTCATTAAAATGCATTTAAGACCCTCTACCTGTGCCAGGGTGGTGATTACGCACATTTACTAAGAAATCACAATGTAACTATAGAAACATTACTTGGTATGTATAGGAAACTTTTTACTGATTGGCTTAATGAACTGGGGCCTCATTTATCAAGCTTGCTTACACACAAAACGGGGTTGGAAAACTGCGTGAGCAACTTTCCACGCAAACTTTAGGATTTATGACAGAAAACATAGCGGAAAAATGTGCGCAACTTTAAGCTGACCAAGGACCTGGCTTATGCACATAATGGACATGGGCAGCACCTGCAGTGCTACTGCTGAGAAGATACAATTATGAAATCCAGCAGCATAATCTCTTTTACCACTTCGTTTTCACACAGACAAGACCCCCCCCCCGCACACACACACACATGCACACACACACAGCCTGAAGCGCAGAATACGGAATGCAGAAAATCAGCAGGGGGGCAGATTGAGACAGAATGTCATGCGTCTGTGACAGTGCGTGTCCTGTCACTGTGACCCGATTGATCATGCGCCCTGGCTAGTTGAACAGGGGAGATCTCTGTTTGGCTGACTGGTTGGCGAGTGTGACTTTCACTTGGGAGTCTGGGGATCGAATCCTGATTGGACCATTTTTTTTTATATCCGCCACAGATCTCTCTGAAGAATTCACAACATTGACGGCTTCAGCAACACTGTGCCACTCTGTGGATTTTCTTTTATTTGTTATGCAAAAGCACTTCCTTTCATTTCTCCACCTCACCCACAAGTACCTCAATTTCTGCTTCTGTGAAATTGCGCTTCCTTGATCTGCCTTGATCTACGGTCGCCATCGTCATTGGCGGAACGCTGCAACAGGCGGCTTATGTATATGCATGAGATCCACAAGGCACTTTGCATTGACTATTTATGGCAGTAAGTGGGCGTGGTGAGGGCAGGATGTGACTAAAATGCAGCTGAGAAACATTCTCGTTAGTCTCTGATTTATGAAGCGGAGATTGCGTGCAGCTGTGCGTACTCCATGTTTGATAGATCACAAACCTACTTGGGGTAAGTACTTTTTTTTTGCTGAGCTTAAGTACGGTTTTAGTAAGGATTCTACGCAATGTTTGACAAATGAGACCCCTGACCTGTATTGGAATGTTTACTGTGTGAAGTGCCTTGAGACGACTCTTGTCGTGATTTGGTGCTTTATAAATAAACTTGAATTGAACTGAATTGCTGATGGGAAAATCAGCCACAGCTGAGACTCTCCGACACACCCACCTGCAACAAGCTCAGTGGAGAAAAACATGAGGAGTCCATGTAGAGAAATACAGATCCATGACAGAACCGTGACAATGATCTTTAAAACCTATTAAATTAACTGGATTGATGTGAGATGTTTGATAGGAAGTATATTTTCATCGTGTTTAAACCCTCTGGAGGCAGGAGTTGCAGATTTGCAACGTTTAAGCCTACGTACCTGGTTACTCCACATACGTGTTTCGTGAGCATTTTTAACTCAGAAGTACCCCTGAAGGACTTAGTTGTTAGTCCTTTTATCAAAACATTTTGAGCCTGAGAGGGTTAAATGTCCTAGCGGGGAATTGCTTTGGAACACTCCCCAGGAGACGGAGAAGTCTGAGGGCAAATTGTCTCCGTCCGTGCGAGCGTGCCTCTCCCTCGTGGCGATGACGGAGAAGTTTAAATTAGGCTTAACGTGTCAGGATTTTAGGATTTGGGGTTGGGGGTGAACTGGAGCACCCAGAGAAAACCCCCACGCAGCACACGGAGACACAGAAATGATTGGATCGGTTGAGATGTCAGTTGTGCTGCGTTTTTTTTTGTGGTAATTTTTTCGTTTGTATTTTAGTACATGGTGGTGGAAGAAGCTACATCCTAGACACATAGTGTAAAAATTCTCTAATGTAGTGGCATTTTAAATCAAGAGCCAACCCATCTAAGGTATTGACTCTTATGGGCCATTCCCATCTGTACCTGGTCGGCCCTGCTTGGATAGCTCCAGTCGGCCCCACTTATTTTGAGGGTTAAATGTCCTAGCGGGGAATTGCTTTGCAACACTCCCCAGGAGACGGAGAAGTCTGAGGGCAAATTGTCTCCGTCCGTGCGAGCATCCCTCTCCCTCGTGGCGATAACGGAGAAGTATAAATTAGGCTTAACGTGTCAGGATTTTAGGATTTGGGGTTGGGGGTGAAATGGAGCACCCAGAGAAAACCCCCACGCAGCACACGGAGACACAGAAATGATTTGATCGGTTGAGATGTCACCTGTGCTGCGTTTTCTTGTTTTTTTTTTTCCGTTTGTATTTTAGTACCTGGTGGTGGAAGAAGCTACATCCTAGACACATAGTGTAAAACCTCTCTAATGTAGTGGCATTTTAAATCAAGAGCCAACCCATCTAAGGTATTGACTCTTATGGGCCATTCCCATCTGTACCTGGTCGGCCCTGCTCGGATAGCTCCAGTCGGCCCCACTTATTTTGAGCCTGAGAGGGTTAAATGTCCTAGCGGGGAATTGCTTTGCAACACTCCCCAGGAGACGGAGAAGTCTGAGGGCAAATTGTCTCCGTCCGTGCGAGCGTGCCTCTCCCTCGTGGCGATGACGGAGAAGTAAAAATTAGGCTTAACGTGTCAGGATTTTAGGATTTGGGGTTGGGGGTGAACTGGAGCACCCAGAGAAAACCCCCACGCAGCACACGGAGACACAGATATGATTTGATCGGTTGAGATGTCACCTGTGCTGCGTTTTTTTTCTTCGTTTGTATTTTAGTACCTGTTGGTGGAAGAAGCTACATCCTAGACACATAGTGTAAAACCTCTCTAATGTAGTGGCATTTTAAATCAAGAGCCAACCCACCTAAGGTATTGACTCTTAGTCTACGGAAACTAGAAGCTCTGATAAGCGTAATTGTTAGAGCTAAAATCTTTAACCCATTCCCATTTCCTCCTGCAGAAGCTCTTGAAGAACTACAGGTTAATTTTCTGCTCTTCTAAACTTTGAGCCTTTGTTTAACCTCTCGTGTTACTGTGTGTTACTACTTACTAACTTTAGATTGGCTGCTCGTATTATTTCCTCTGCCTGCAATCCTGTTCCTGCAGGTTTGCAGCATCTACTCTCTCACCCATTCAGTTTCTTCTCTCTGAAAATTTTACGTTTTCCTGATTCAAATTCTCTGTTTCCTAGTTTTAAAAAATCTAAACCCATGCCAAGCTCCCTACTTCACTTTTATATGGTTTTCTGATCTTCATTGGTGTTCTGGAAGAAGACGTCTCTAGTAGAAGTCGGATTAGTCCCAGCGGGATCCTAGGCCAGATGTAGAAGGCGTTGGCTCTTCAGCCTCCCATTCTTCTTCAGCGCTCCCATGGGCAGGCCCGGGGTTCTCTGGAAGCTCGTCGTTATCATCATGAAGACTGGGAACAGTTGGGTTCCCGTCACTGGGTACCTGGGTAGTCACTGTTTTTTCTAAATTCAGTTCCCCCAGATCTTCAGACACAGCTGTGGGACTGTCTGACTCGTCCTCCACAGGTGGCTGCTCGTCTTCGACGTTTAAAGATGCTTTCTGCATTTCTTCCCTTAGTTCAATCGTTTGTGTTTCATCATTATGAGGACATACTGCGTAGCCAGGGCCCCTGTATCGGGTACCAAGTAACAAGTGCCCTCTAACCCATTGCTGGGTACCAAGGTACTGGGTACCTAACAGGTATCCAGTTCCCAAGACATGGTCAGCCAGAGTTTGCGCCTCCTGATGAATCTGGGCTGAATCTTTTTCGTTCTCTTGAGAGTCCATCTTCTGTTCTTCTAAACTCTGATTCCCAGCTTCTAAATACTGGAACTCATCTAGGAAGCATTCATACTTTTCTTTATGCTCCTCTTCTGAATTTGTCGTTGTTTCTTCCAAACTCAGTCCCCTGAGATCATCATCATCATCATGAGGACTGTGAAGAGTTGGGTTCCCGTCACTGGGTACCTGGGTAGTCACAGTTTTTTCTAAATTCAGTTCCCCCAGATCTTCAGACACAGCTGTGGGACTGTCTGACTCATCCTCCACAGGTGGCTGCTCGTCTTCGACACTTAAAGATGCTGCTTCCAGCTCCTGCCCAATCTGATCTAAATGCCTCTCTTCCTCTTGAAGAAGCTGGAAACATTGTCCAATATGTCTGTAAATTTCGTCCATTCTCGCTTCAAAAGAATTAATTTCCTCTTGAGTCAAAAGTTCAACCCCTTCTTCCAGAGCTTGTTTCTCCTTTAAAAGGTGAGTTTCTGCTTCCCTTTTTTCCATAAACTCTAGTTTCTCTTCCTCCAGGTTTTGTGGGAGCGTTACTAAACAGTCTCTCTCTTCCTGAAGAACCCGTTGAATGTCTTGAATGACCTGCTCTGAGTTTATGTTTCTCTCTTCAGAGTCCGTCATCTGTTTGATGAGAGTTTGTTGCCTAATTTGGAATATTTCCAGCTCTTTTGCCTGTATTTCCTTATTCCCCTCTTCCGATCTGAACTTTGTTAACTGGAAATTTGTCTTTTCTTCCTCCAGAGTTTCTCTCTGAAGTCTCAGACCCTCCAGCCCTTCTTCTAAAGCAGTTTCCTTCTCTTTTAAGATCTTACCTGCTGCAGCAATTTCTTCCCTAAAGTCCGTCACTTGTGTTTCCAGACTTTGTTTTCCCAAATGCAAATTTTCTAATTCTTCCTGGAGTAATTTGTAAATCCTCCCTTGTTCCTTCTCTGATTCTGACTTAGTTATCAGGAAACGTTGTTTCTCTTCCTCCAGGTTTTGTCGGAGCGTTACTAAACAGTCTCTCTCTTCCTGAAGAACCCGTCGAATGTCTTGAATGATCTGCTCTGAATTTACGTCTCTCTGTTCAGACTCCATCATCCGTTTGTCTAGACTCTGTTGCCCAACTCGTAATTTTTTCAGCTCTTGTTGGAGGTAAGCCTGTATTCCCTTATTCTCCTCTTCCGATCTGAACTTTGTTAACTGGAAATTTGTCTTTTCTTCCCCCAGAGTTTCTCTCTGAAGTCTCAGACCCTCCAGCCCTTCTTCTAGAGCAGTTTCCTTCTCTTTTAAGATCTTACCTGCTGCAGCAATTTCTTCCCTAAAGTCCATCACTTGTGTTTCCAGACTTTGTTTTCCCAAATGCAAATTGTCTAATTCTTCCTCAAGGATTTTGTAAATCCTCCCTTGTTCCTTCTCTGATTCTGACTTGGTCATCAGGAAATGTTGTTTTTCTTCCTCCAGACTTCTCTTCTCAAGACTCAGAAATTCCAGCTTCTCCTTCAAATCCTGTAAACTTTCGTTGAAATCTTTCTGGAACCCTTCTGCTGTTTTCATTACCTCCAATTTGTCGTCCTGCAGATTTTCTCTCAGAAGTTGAACTTCTAGTTTGTCTTTGAGCAGAATCTGTCTGATCTGCTCCGATTCAGTCTGAAACTCAACGATCTGGTTCTGTAGAGTAATTTTCCCAGCGTTTAAACGCTCCTTCTCATCGTGGAGAGTCTGCTTTTCTGCAGTTAACTCCCTTTCTGTTTGTTCCTTAGATTCGATAAACTCTAATTTCTGTCTTTCCAGATCTCTTTTCAAGTTATTAATTTCTTCTCTTGATCTCTCTTTGCTTACCTGTAAAGCTTTCCATAAATCTCCGACTTTCTCTTGTGTCTTGTTCAAGTTTTTGGCCATCTCACAATTTGCAATTTGAGTTTCTTTAATCTTATTCCACTCATCTTGAATTTCTTGTCTTTGTTTCTGCAGTTCCCTGTTTTCCAGCTCAATCTTTACTCTGTGTTCGTCGAGTAACTGAGTTGAAACAAAATGATCTCTTCCTTTCTGAGAGTTCGTCTTTAGTTCATCAACATGATTTGTTAGTTTCTTTTGTTGATCCTCAAAGTGGCATTCTCTTTTCTCCAGATACTGCATTTTTGTTTCCAATTTCTGTCTTTCCTCTTGGAGACTTTCCCTGATGCGAGCTATGTTTTTCTCAAACGCATCCACCCTTTGTTCAAAGTCGCGTTCCTGGTTACCAAAAACTAGTTTTTTGACTTCCAGATCTCGTAATTCTCTTTGTAAAAGCTCATTCCTTTGGTCTAATTCAGCTTTATAAATGTCTGAAAATACCTCCATGTTTCCCTCGTGTGGTCCACCAGTAGCCATTGTAGGTCTGTTCAGGTCTAAAACCAGGCTGCAAATGAAGCTGTGCCTGCTTTATGTTTGCCCTTTATATAGGACTGCACTCTCCTTTATGACATCATCAAAGGAAGCTGATGCTGGCAGATTCCGTTCTCCTGACCATTATTATCATTATTTTTGTTTTCCCCCCCAGAACTGCGCTGCTCTGGGCGGCTGCATGTTGGAGTAGCTCTGTTGACTATATGTAAGTTTAGCCTTTTCTTGGACATTTTTTCTTCTAGTTTCTCAAGAAAAACTGTATTTTTTGGACACTTTACTTTTCTGTTTCTGGTGCTGTGAAACTTGGAGGATTTTTACTGCTATTTTTTAGCTTTTTTCACTTTTTGAACATTTGTTATGATACGTAACCATGGCAACAAGCTGGTTTAACATCGGGAGCAGCTGATTAACATTGGAAAGGCTGAAATAATACCTCAACTGAAGCCACAAATCCCAAATGAGCTAAAACGTAAAAAGCGTGGATGCAGAGCGGGAGCAAAACTGAGACAGTGAAAGAGGAAATTCAAACCATCTCTTCCATTGATCATAATGGGCAATGTGAGATCACTGGCCAACAAGATGGAGGAACTCCAAGCCCTTTCAAGGACTCAGCCAGAGTTTCGGCAGTTTCGGAACCACTGGAGGAGATAATGCAAAGGAGGATTCTCCAGAGAATCAAGAAAATTATGGACAACCCTGAGCATTCTCTTCACAAGACTGTCCGGCAACGGAAGAGTGTCTTCAGTCAGAGGCTTCTTCAGTTTCGCTGCAACACTGACCGCTACTGGAGATCCTTCCTGCCAACAGCCATTGTAATATACAATAACTCTTTGATGACTTGATTATTATTATTATTATTCTGAGCTACTACAGCAATCAATTTCCCTCTGGGATAAATAAATAATTTTTTTAATTGAATTGAATCTTTTTTTCTTTGTTGTTATAGTTCTGATTACAATTAAATATGCCCCCTGGTGACCTGTTGATGTTGTGGTGTTGTGGTCCTTATGCCTGATGCTTTGTACCATCAACAGAACATTTATCGTATGGATGTTTGTGCATATTTAATACATCTGATTCCTAGTTGTGTTGTAGAAGATCCTCCAGGTCTGGGTCAGTTAGACACTGGGACATTTACAAAATAACACTGATTATTATTTAAAAATATATACAATATTTTAGTCATATTCTTTGTTTTTGGTTGTCAGCTGAAAAACTCAATTATTTAAAGTATTTTGGCCATAAAATGTTTGAACCATTGCTTTTGTTCTTTTGTGATGAAGTGGAGGAAACTAAGCTGCTTTTTTCTTTATACAAAATGGACCACACACACATTAATTA
The DNA here is from genome assembly GCF_043380555.1 of Nothobranchius furzeri. Classification (NCBI taxonomy): domain Eukaryota; kingdom Metazoa; phylum Chordata; class Actinopteri; order Cyprinodontiformes; family Nothobranchiidae; genus Nothobranchius; species Nothobranchius furzeri. The sequence goes on from NC_091741.1 coordinate 85,190,264, forward strand.
ATGCTGCATTTAGTTTTATTCATTTTAATTAAACAGATTTTCCATAATGTGTTTCATTATTTAAAAATAAGGGGCGTGCGGAAGGCGGTAAAAGAGGCGAAGCAGCGCTCTAGGAGCCTGTGGCGGGGACTGAGGACAATAACGGATTATAAATCACCAACAACCGGTATGATGAACGCGGACGCAACTCTGGCAGACGAGCTGAACACTTTCTATGCTCGCTTCGAGGCTGCAGCTAAGGACTCCAACAACGCTAGCGCTAGCGGCGCTAACGGCTGCAGACAGGAAGATACTGCCAGCACCGGAAACATGCTTGTCATCTCCGAGCATGACGTGAGGAGAGCCTTCAAGGGAGTGAACACCAGGAAAGCAGCAGGACCAGACGGCATCCCAGGTCGTATCCTCAGAGACTGCGCATACCAGCTAGCTCCTGTGTTCACTGAGATATTCAACATCTCTTTATCTCAGTCAGTGATCCCCACATGCTTCAAGGAGTCCATCATTGTTCCTGTCCCGAAGAAACCCCACACTGCTTCTCTCAATGACTATCGCCCCGTAGCCCTCACCTCAGTAGTGATGAAGTGCTTGGAACGCCTGGTCAGAGACTTCATCATTTCTTCCCTACCAGACACACTGGACCCACTACAGTTCGCTTACCGTCCAAATCGTTCTACAGACGATGCCATCTGTCATCTCCTCCACACATCACTCACTCACTTGGACACTAGAAGGGGGAATTATGTTAAAATGCTCTTCATCGACTACAGCTCTGCATTTAATACCATAAAGGTTGGTTTATGCTTGACGCGTCCGCGAAGTCCGCACGGCTCCGCGTGGAAAAGTTGCGTCATTTTGAGTCATTTTAACAACCACGCCCCTCCACCGCGTCTCCGTACGGCCCAAGATTTCCGCAACGCACACCTCGGAAAATTTCTAACCACGCGGACGGTCGGACGCGGAAAAACATGGCGGACCGGCACGGCAGAGGTTCGTAAATACAGACATTTGTATGATTCAGCTCTCAGAGATCACCGTGATCAACATGTTGTTAATAATTCTTGGAGAGAAATAGCTCGCACTGTCGGAAAAGACGAGAACGCTGTTAAAAATGCTGAAATACCATGTTGTAAACAGTGATTTCTACTTCTACTATGGTGTAGTGTTGGATGCATGCTGTAGATCTCCATGCTGCCCCGTTCAGTTTGGGAGAATATTGGCTCACCGCAGAGACGAGCCGCACAAACCATAAACGCTGCGAGTTGTGAAGCGCGTTCCAGCCGCGAGCCGCATCACCGCGCGGAAAGTAAATGCGTCAAGCATAAACCAAGCTTTATTCCCTCCACACTCATCACCAAACTGGAGCACCTGGGACTGAGCTCATCTATGTGCCAGTGAATCTCCAACTTCTTAACTGGCAGACCACAGGCAGTAAGGATGGGCGGACATGTCTCAGCCCCCACCACTCTCAGCACTGGAGCCCCCCAGGGGTGTGTTCTAAGCCCCCTGCTGTACTCTTTGTACACATACGACTGTGTGGCCAGTACCAGCTCCACCACCATCATTAAGTTTGCTGACGATACCGTCGTGGTGGGCCTGATCGCTGACAACAACGAGGCGGCCTACTTAAAGGAGGTCAGGAATCTGGAGACATGGTACAAGAGGAACAACCTCCTTATAAACGTCAGCAAAACGAAGGAGTTGATAGTGGACTTCAGTACAAAGCAGGAGAGGAACTACCAGATCCCCGTCATCAACGAGTGCCCAGTGGAGAGAGTGAGCAGCTTCAATTACCTCGGTGTTCACATCACGCAGGACCTGTCATGGTCCTGTCACATCAACAGACTGTTCTCTCTGTTGAGGTCAGGAAAGTGATTCCGCTCCCTGAAGACCAACACAGAGAGGCTGAGGAGGAGTTTCTTCCCGCAGGTGGTACGATCTTTAAACCACACCACCACATAGTAAGTGTACACACATATGGTTCTCACACACACTGAACAGTCTGGACTTTGCTTAAGCACAGTTGCACTACAAAGTCACTAAAATGTGTTTTGCACAACTCTGGACATTACATATATATTTTTTTTTTCATTTCCATTTTTAATACCTGTTCAGCCGCTGTTTTGTATAGATATTTTTATTTCTTTATACATTCTTATACATTTACATACTGTGTATTTTGTTGTACAGTTACTTTATTCTCAACTTCAACTTATATATATATATTATCTTATTCCTTCCCAGCTAAATTTACCTTTTATTCTAATTTGTATTGTATTGTGTATTTTGTTGTAAAGCTTTTCTATTATTAAACTTTAATTCAGATATATTTTACCTTACTCTTTCCCAGTTAAATTTACCCTTCATTTTAATTCGGGGTGAACAGTTTTTTTTATTTTCAACTCTTAGGTCATGAGCAGTTGTGTAAGGCATTTCACTGCATTTCGTACTGTGTATGAATGTGTATGTGACAAATAAAATTTGAATTTGAATTTGAACACACACACACACATCACCTAACACACACACACATCACCTTCCCCCATCAGTCTCACAAATCTTCTAGGACCTGACAGTATTTCTGGGTAGGCCCTCATAACATGTGACAAGAACCTGGCTAACGTCCTCATTTCCATCGCTCCCTTGTTTAAATCCACAAACATGATTCCCCTTCCCAAGAAAGCTCTCGATCTGACTGAATGTCTACAGGCCAGTTGAGCTCACATTCAACAAGAGTTCCAAAGAGTCTGCTGGACCTCATTCAGACACTCTGGAGCCCCTTAAGTACAGGTCCTTCTAAAAAATCTGCATATTGTGACAAAGTTCATTATTTTCTGTAATGTACTGATAAACATTAGACTTTCATATATATTAGATTCATTACACACAACTGAAGTAGTTCAAGCCTTTATTGTTTCTAATACTGGTGATTTTGGCATACAGCTCATGAAAACCCAAAATTCCTATCTCAAAAAATTAGCATATCATTAACCTAATCATCTGAATCAACTAATTAACTCTAAACACCTGCAAAAGATTCCTGAGGCTTTTAAAAACTCCCAGCCTGGTTCATTACTCAAAACCGCAATCATGGGTAAGACTGCCGACCTGACTGCTGCCCAGAAGGCCATCATTGACACCCTCAAGCAAGAGGGTAAGACACAGAAAGAAATTCCTGAATGAATAGGCTGTTCCCAGAGGGCTGTATCAAGGCACCTCAGTGGGAAGTCTGTGGCAAGGAAAACATGTGGCAGAAAACGCAGCACAACGAGAAGAGGTGACCGGACCCCGAGGAAGATTGTGGAGAGGGACCGATTCCAGACCCTGGGGGACCTGCGGAAGCAGTGGACTGAGTCTGGAGTAGAAACATCCTGAGCCACTGTGTACATGCGTGTGCAGGAAATGGGCTACAGGTGCCGCGTTTCCCAGGTCAAGCCACTTTTTTATCCAGAAACAGCGGCAGAAGTACCTGACCTGGGCTACAGAAAAGCAGCACTGGACTGTTGCTCAGTGGTCCAAAGTACTTTTTTCAGATGAAATCAAATGTTGCATGTCATTCGGAAATCAAGGTGCCAGAGTCTGGAGGAAGACCGGGCAGAGGGAAATGGCAAAATGCCTGAAGTCCAGTGTCAAGTATCCACAGTCAGTGATGGTCTGGGGTGCCATGTCAGCTGCTGGTGTTGGTCCACTGTGTTTTATCAAGGGCAGGGTCAATGCAGCTAGCTATCAGGAGATTTTGGAGCACTTCATGCATCCATCTGCTGAAAAGCTTTATGGAGATGAAGATTTCATTTTTCAGCACGACCTGGCACCTGCTCACAGTGCCAAAACCACTGGTAAATGGTTCAATGACCATGGTATTACTGTGCTCAACTGGCCTGCCAACTCTCCTGACCTGAACCCCATAGAGAATGAATCTGTGGGATATTGTGAAGAGGAAGTTGAGAGACGCAAGACCCAACACTCTGGATGAGCTTAAGGCTATCGAAGCATCCTGGGCCTCCATAACACCTCAGCAGTGCCACAGGCTGATTGCCTCCATGCCACGCCGCATTGAAGCAGTCATTTCTGCAAAAGGATTCCCGACCAAGTATTGAGTGCATAACTGAACATAATTATTTGAAGGCTGACTTTTTTTGTATTAAAAACACTTTTCTTTTATTGGTCGGATGAAATATGCAATTTTTTGAGATAGGAATTTTGGGTTTTTATGAGCTGTATGCCAAAATCATCAATATTAGAAACAATAAAAGGCTTGAACTACTTCAGTTGTGTGTAATATATCTAATATATATGAAAGTCGTATGTTTATCAGTACATTACAGAAAATAATGAACTTTATCACAATATGCTAATTTTTTGAGAAGGACCTATATGCCTACTGGTCCAACAGACCTCCCTGAGATGTTACTGGCACTGCACTTCCTCAGCCCCATCCTCACACCCCGTTCACCCATGGTTGTGTCAGCTCGTACAAGGATGACATCACACAACACAGCAGGGATAGGACACATCACTGATGGAGACAAAACGGCCCACAAGAGGGAGGTGAGGACCAATCTGGTCTAAAAACAAAAAGATGATAGTGGGCATGAAGAGGGAGAGACATCACCAGCCACCGTTCTTAACATGGAGAAAGTGAACAGCTTTAAATATTTGAGAGTTCACATCAACAAGGACCTCTCCTGGTCACTCATCATCACAGAGCTGGTCAAGCGGATCAGCAGCAGCTGTACTTTGGGAGGACGCTAAAAGGTGTTGAGAAGCTTCTACATCACTGATTTTGATCAGCTGCACCACAGTGGGGATGACTGGCATTACACTGTTAAGAGACCCCAATGCCAGCTTTTGGTTTTTGATTGTTTGGGTTTATAGATTTTGCTGTTTGGCTTTCACCCAGGCAGCACATAGAAACGCGTTTCCTTGTTACACATTTGAACAATCGTCTTAAAACTATTGCTCAGTATTTTCAGCTTTCAGATCACTTGTGTTGCAAACAAAACCGTATGACATCCAATAACGTCTGTTTTTAGTTGAAATTGTTGATGAAAGCATGAAAAACCCCAAACAGAAATGAGGAGTTTAAAAGCAGAGCTACAGCTGCTCTGCTTTGTCGTCGTACCTGCTTGAACTGCACCATTATGTCTTTAGAAAGCTCCATGTCCTTGAACATTCCCTCCAGTTTACTGGTGAACGCTGCTCCACATTCTGAGAAAACATTTTACAAAGGTCAGACATCGATGTGCACCTATTGTCCATGTTATGATTGTGTCACTTCTGAGCACTTGTCTATGTTTATTCCATTCAACCCACCATGTTTCAGCTTTGACAACATTGATTTTTCAGCATCCACCGAGGCACTTTTTCCAACCAGCAGCCTCTTGGCCAGATCCTTTTTGTAAAACGCCTCAAAGACATCCTTTCCTGTGAGTGATTACAACACATGGTTACAAGAGAAAAAAATCAAAGCGGAAGAACAAAGAAGCAACAACATGTTAGAAAAGGATACCATAGATAAATCTAAAGATAATCATGATCTTATCCAGCATCTTCTCAAGTTCCTCGTCTGTTGCCTCTTTGTTTCCTGCCCTCAGCTTTGAATCCACATGTTTTGCTGTAAAAGAAAAGTAAAGCAGGTCATCAAGAACATGAATAAAGTCTTATTTGGTGGTAGTAATAACTGAATTGTTGATATTCACCAATAAGTTCTGCTGGTTTATTTGGCCTTTTGTTGATGAACGTCTCAAAAGCTTCCTTCATGGCATTGACAAACTTCTCATTTTTTAAGAAACACACATCGATGATGTGATCCACCTTGTCTTTGAAGTCCAGCAGCTCTTGCACCATTGTTTTGTCTTTTTCCGGGTTGATTACGATTGTGCTTCCAAATGCCTAAAAAACACACACAAAAATGGCAGGAAATTTTTGTTTTAAAAACAGGAATTAACAAAACCACTCCAGAAGCTCAGCCTAACCCACAGTTCAAACCGGGTGCGTCTGCACCGTGCCGCTAGCAATAGGATTGGGTTTTATTTTTGATGCAACATACTTCTGGGACACATCCCACTCTAAACAAGGCTAAACAAGTAAAAAAAAAAAAAAAAAAACACACACACAGACACATAAAATACACGTTGTGTTAATTTCAAAATAAAAGACTATTGCAGAGTTCCTCAACCACGTAATTGTTACGTCTTTACTGGTGACCAAACGAGTCATTAGCTTCCTGCATCTTTTAAGCAAGTTTTTTTGTATGGGTGAGGCTTTTATCCTGGCAGTGGAGAATCACAACATCATTTATGACATCACACATCCGTTTAACAAGGACAACACCAAAAAGGAGAAGGCATGGACCAAAAAAAATAAAAATAAAATAAAATAATTATGGGAGCGGACAGTGAGCAAAGTTATTTTAAAGCAACATCATTTCTCCTGTGATCGTGTGAGTCCAGCTACACAGACGGGGTCAGATTTTCTCCAGGTATGAAGTCACGTGCCGTGGAGCTCATAACTAAGCTGTGCTCCCGCCGTAACATGCTGCACACACACGCAGTGTGAACTGTGCTTAACAGTAAATCCTCTCACACCTTTATGTATTCAATCCACTGCTGCAGGAGCACCTGAACGCCACCTCGCACTCGACTGAAGAGTTGATAGAGAAGAGACAGATCCTGAATTCTGTTCTCGTCCAGCAGGTGAGTCAGCCCTGCGAAGTTCCATCAGCACACAATCAGAACCGTCTCCCCGCTACAAACATCCACTACATCATACTCAGGCCACATGTTTATATAGAACAAGCTGTACAGGAGCACCTTTCTGTAGAACAGCAGTGAGATGTTCACCGAGCAGCTGCTTCTCCACTGTAGCAATGAGCGCTTTCCTGGAAGGAAATGAAATCTCAGGTTTCACACGAATCGCCACCTCAGAACAAAAGAAGACCCAAACTCACTGTGTGCTCTGGTCCAGATATGTGATTACTCTGTCAGCCTCCTCTTCCAAGCGTTTGTTGACATGATGGAGATATTCTGGCATCTAGAAAATGGCCAGATTTACACCACAAAGTCATGGATTTCTGGTCTTTGTAAATAAACATTTTATGATAAGCTACTTGCACAAATAGGATAAAAATTAAATACATCTTAGCCTCCTTATACCCAAATTGGTGTGATTTTATTTTTTCTTAGCAAATTCAGATTAGCTGGACCTCATAAGCATGAAAAAAATAATTTGTTCAAAATTAGGAAAAACATTTTTGGGAAACATCCTAAAATGAATAACTACAATAGAACAAATGTAAAGGTTACAATTCAAAGTGAAGTCTCTCTAAATGATAAAAGCTGGTCAAGGTGGAAGAGAATAAAATATTATAGTACAAGAAGTCCTTGTATGAGGCCACAGCATCTCAGGTTATCCCTGAGTTATCGTAATATGTGTTACTATTGTTAGAAACAAATGTCAGGAAAAAAAAATGAGAAAATAGAAAAAGGCCTAATAAACTCTTCATCAACTGGGTAGATCAAATACACACCTTTAAAAACACATTTATTGTTCTAAATTACTTAAGCACTCTTACTTCAGTATTCTAAAACTAGTATAAATAGAATTATTTTACCGCTAATCAGTAACAACTTTTGCTTTTGTGTTTGTGGAAGATGGTGTCTTCGGGCATCTGTTTTTGCTCCTTTCAGCGGAAGCTTACAGCTGTGCTTTGTCATAAAGTAGTCCCAAGTCTAAAATGGCACCTATGATTCCTTTAAGTTACTAATTATTTTCACTTGCAGTCAGTCTGATTATTCACGTCACCAAGCAGAATTAGAATCACTGCTGAGTAATGTTTAGGGGTGGGCATCGTTTGATTTTGAACGATTCCGATTCTGATTCCAATTCCTCGTTTCAATTCCGATTCTTTCAAGACATGACTTGCTTTATATGAGACAGCTAACCACAGGTCCTACTTGATGAAATAATCTTAACTCTAACATGAATTTTGATTCTATGAACAATAACATCACCTTTATTTAGACAAAAACATGTTTTGGAGGAAAAAAGATTAAGACTTGCAGCACAGCCAGTGTGTTTGTTTCTGACCACAACCAAAGTCTGGAAGAAGCCTCTGGGATGAGAGGCTAAATGTCTCCAACATGTCCAGAAACGTCCAGCTGTTTTCAGCTAAAACTCTCAGGAGATGTCCAGGATGTCCAGGATGACTGAGAACTACACCTCCATGCTGCAGCAGCATTCAGTCAGAACAGAAAGTGAAACCTAAATGTGGCTGCTGTCAGCAACAATCTAACAGATCTTAAACATTAAAACTCAACAGAAATAGTTCAAAAAGGAAATTAAAATGTTCACAACTTTTGTGTGTGATTTATTATTATTATTATAATTATTTATTGTGGCAGAAGCTGGTGTGGTCCACCACAGAGAAGCTGCTCTAGCATGATGACTATTCTACAGGTTATTGTTCAGTCTTCTGATGCTCACGCTCACGCTGACACACACACACACACACACACACACACACACACACACACACACACACACACACACACACACACACACACACACACACACACACACACACACGAGTGTTGGTGAGCGGCTGCATCTGACTGCTGACGCTCCGTGTGTGCTTTTATTTCTGCAGCGAGACAAACTCACCTCACACCGTCCAGAGTTTGTTCTTTAAAGAAGAAAATATCATTTCTATAGCGCCTCTCAAGATAAAAATCACGAGGTGCTTCAAAAAAACAAAAAATGTAAAAATATAAAAAAGCATTTAGAAAACTGTTAAAAATATATTTAAAATGAGCAAAAATAGGCAATTGTGATTAAAAAAATGTTAAGAAAGAGAGAGAGTGAATAGGAAAGAGGGAAATTAGTGGATCCTGAGCAAGGTGGAATAGGTGGGGAGAGCAGAATAAAGAGAGAGTGGTGAAGGTCACACAAAAGCCACTTGGAACAAGTGAGATTTCAGCTGCTTTTTAAAGGAGTCCACTGAGTCCACTGATCTCAGGCTCAGGGGGAGAGAGTTCCAGAGTCTGGGGACCACAGCAGCAAATGATCTGTCACCTTTGGTCTTTAGCCTGGTGCTGCACAACCAGTAGGCTTTGGTCACTGGACCTCAGGGACCTGCTGGGGGTGTAGGGACTAAGAAGATCACCAATGTAAGATGGTGCTTGTCCATGTAAGGCCCTATAGACCAGAACCAGGATCTTGAAATGAACCCTGAAGTTGACTTTAAAGCTTCTATTAAATCTACCGTGTTGACGTATTCAACATGTTTCCTTTACGTCGCATTTTGGGCTGCAGGAATTAAAGTTTACATTATGGAGTAAAAGTTCGTCAGACGCGTTTGTTTATATTTGGCCACTGCGCGCCGAGTGGGGGGAGGGGGGACTCGGTGCTGCACACAGACAGCTGGTGTGATCAGCTCTGGAAAGCATTGATCACAATTTGCAGATAGCGTTTATTTTTCACTGAGATTGGCCGCAAATTCCTCTTCCGGTCGGCATTCTAGGAATCGGAAAAACTAACAGAAGGAGCTGGTTCCAATCGATGCTCGATGCCCAACCCTAGTAATGTTAATGACATTTAACACTCAAGGCTAGCTGGTACCACTGACATTAGTTTATGCTAAGCTAAAGCTAAAAGAGTACTGTTGGATCTGGTGAATGACTGGGCGGTTTACAATTGTTTTTTCCCTACCTATCCAACAATGGGGAATATGGCAACACACATTTTTACTTTGGGTGGAATATCCCTTTAACTAGACAGAGTGCATGCACTTTAGCAACTGTTTATGACCTAAAACTTTTCCAGTTATTCCTGTTTCACCTTTTTAAGGAGTTAAAATAAGCTTCAGAAAAAGTCTACTTTGTGCCGAACATCTTCGGTTTGTTTAATTTAATAAACTGATAATCAAATAAAGCAGAAAAAAACAGATGTAGCTTAAACATATATTTAGTTTTTTAATAGAGAAGAATCCCACTTTCCCTGAAAATAAACACAATAAAGGAGTAGCACTTAGGTCATATAAATCACCTCTCTTTCCTGCATCAGTCTCTGTCCCTCTGCAGCATACAAGCGATTCGTTTCCTCCAAGAAGCGCAGTTCAAAGGAGTCCTGATAAATCTGTGGTGGACAGAAAGAACATAGGTTCCATTAAAACCATTTGTCAACAGGAAGCTGACAGCTCATCACCCCCCTGAGCAGATTATTAACAGCTGTGTTCATGTTCTTTGTGCAGAACAAAACATATACATGATCAGTCCCTTCAGTAATAGAAACAGCACATTTTTACTTTATTACTTGTAAATAATAAACCTGTACCTGAAGGTCAGAGAGCATGCTCAGCAGGCTCCTCAGGAGGCTGCGGTCTATGGCCTCTCCATTTCGCTCCCTCTCGATCAGCAGCAGGATCCCATCTATGGTTTTGCTCTGGACCTTCAGATCGCTGATGATGTAGAACCTGAACAGCTCCAGGCCCATGTCCCTGCAGACCACGGGAACCAGTGAAAAACCACTTCAACAGACACCAGCCGAACATAAGAGCACAAGTGAACACTCACCAGATTGATGGCAGCATTGAATTTTGTAAAACGTAGGTGCGATCCAAAAACAAAAATATACTCCTAATCATAATCTGTGAAATAAAAACACTCTGTTAGGAACAAGCATTATGAAACTATTTTATGAATATTTTTTAATTTCATTAAGAATCGTTTCACTGATTTTATATACAGTACAGATGCAGAATGACTTGTGCTCTAAACACTCAAACGTTTAGGGTCACTTTGAACGTTTTTACATTTTCATTTCACAAAGAACTAAAATTATGATCATTTTTAAACGGGTCCCCCTTTTAGCAGAGAGGCCTGCTGTCAGCCCAATGCACAGATCCCTGACTTGGCTAATAATCCAGAGTAATCATCCAGAGTAATCATTTTAAATAAAACCAATCAAGCCAATTGTTCTCTTGCAATTGTGTTACACAACAGGATGACCTGGAGGTGCCTTGGCGGTGGCAACATAAGAGATTTGTAAAGAATGGAAGGGATTTTGAGGAAAGCAGACTGTGATGTCATCCATACCCTGTGGACAGCGACAGATTAGGACCCATCCTTGGGGCAGCAGCAGCTCAGGTGGTAGAGCGGGTTGCCTCATGATCGAAGGGTTATGGGTTCGATTCCAGCTCCTACCAGGGGTATTCTGCTGTTGTGTCATTGGGCAAGACACTTCACCCAACTTGCCTGTGTTGGTGGTGGTCAGAGGGGCCGACGGCGCCAAATGGCAGCCTTGCCTCCGTCAGAACGCCCTAAGGCGGCTGTGGCTACATAGTAGCTTACCATCACTGGCAGTGCGTGAATGTAAGAGTTCACGCAAGCGTCTTTGAGTGTCCTAAGAAAGCGCTATATAGGTTCGATTATTATTGTAATTTGTTTTAAAACTGGATAAAGACATAAAACAGACTCCCAGAATGTGCCAGCAACATTTAAAAAAACAACAATAAGCCAGAATTCTGCCTGTAATGGGAGTGGCCAGCACAGTCTCTAAATCTGATCCCTGTTGAGCTGATGTGGGGGCAAATTAGTATGAAGGGAAATTCCCATCAAGTCAATCCACTCTGTGAGAGTTGCTCCAGGAAGCATGGGATGAAATGTCGTCAGAATATCTTACAAAACGGACAGCTAGCATATCTGGGGTCTGCCAGGATCGAACAGCCAAGAAACATGTATATATATAAAGCTATATATATATATATATATATATACACATACATATATATATATATATATATATATATATATATATATATACACATACATATATATATATATATATATATATATATATATATATATATATATAGCTTTATATATATATATATAGCTTTATATATATATATATAATCTTAATTTCAAACTCTAACCATGTATTAGAGATGTTTCCTATTTAGACTAGTTTAACTAAAGTTTCCATAAAAAAAAATCCAAGTGATCACTAACTTTTATGTTTACTTTAAATCCAGGAAGAATTGCTTCAGCTTCTTTGATTTCTGTTTAAATGTTTGTTTTGGATGAAAATGTATGCAATCAAAATGTTCAACCACTTAAAAAACAACACAAACAAAAGAAAAAACACCTGGGTCTGTGTTAGATTATTTTTTTTGCCCTGTAAGAAGGTCCATCTTTTCCTAGTGTTCCAGCTACATTCCTATCCTTCAAAAATCCCTAGAAGTTCTTACTGCAACTCTAAACAGACACCATGATTTGGATCAAATAAAACCAACATCTTGAAGAACGAAATAAGCAGGTTGTAAAAGATTTTCAGTCGTTTTATTACCAACAAAAGCAGCAGCATCAGGTGAGGAGCTCCAACCGGAGCATCGTCTTGGCTCAATCTGACATTTAAATGGTGCAGCAGGGTCAGACTGTCACAGCCAGCTGTTACTGTGATGTCCAAATGCCCCAAAGGGGAAAATCTGGAGCTAACAAATCACGACCTGAGCTGTGCCGTGTGCAGCGGTGCAAACAAGTGCCAATTCAAGTTGTTGACTGAACACACACACACACACACACACACACACACACGCACACGCACGCACACACACACACACACACACACACACACACACACACACACACACACGCCAATACTGATGAGTTTTTCGTCCTAGCCAAGAAGAAATTTGAGCGTTTGTTTTGACAGATTAGAGATCCACAGAAAAACAAATGCATGCTGCTGCACCTTCAGCCAACAAAACTGTAGAATGTTTGCTGAGATTTAATTATCATCTTTAATCCTTGATCAGCTGGTGTCATAATGATTCCCAACTATGAAGTCAGTGCGACGGTTATTTACACAGGAAACCCCAACTTACAGCATGCTGTTATTAAGGTGATAGCACTTACCATTTGTCTGCAGTGATCTTGCCAGCACTTGTCAATTTTCTTTAGGAAAAGCACGCTATCCAGGGCATCCGTAAGAACAGGGTTAAGGGAAAAGTGCACTTTAAGTCAGGGAGCCTGGATTGTTTAGTAACAAACTCAGTGTAAAGGATATTCTCTGAACTGATTGATCTGTGCCTTGATGTGGTCCTCACACACGGCCCTCAGCTGTTTGTAAAGTTTGGCGGATATCTTGTGGGAGCAGAGGTTTTCCACGGCCTGAGAAGACAGACGGGAAAAAGGGTTTCAACTACATCTAGAGCGCCAATTCCTGTCCGGCATAAGCAGGGTAGGTGTGCTACCTGGTAGAGCTCCTCTAGATTGTACTTGATTGATGTGCTGTTCTGTATCGCCTCCACCGCCTCTTTTAGCTTTTGCCAGGTCTCCTGTGTGTAGTTTTCGGGCAATTTGGGCTTTTCTGTCAGGAAAACAAAAGTATGTTGAGTGGACATGCCTGTTTCACATGACATTAAATGATGGTGCCACTAAGCTACTTGGCTGTAATAGCAGAGTAACAACTAGAAAGTCCTCCTGATGTTGAGTTTTATTTGATTATCTAAAATGTTAAGCCCTCAATTTTAATATTTTTTTAAACTTTATTTGCTATTTCACTCTTGGTAGTTTATTTGTCTTACTTGGGACAATTGTATGTTCTTTATTTCACAAAATAATATGCGACAGCTTCAAATTTAAGGCAGATATTTGGCACAGATTTTTAGACATTATTTCTTTAACCCAGTGACGGCCCCCTTGCCTTTGTCCACGACAAGCCAGAACCCCCCAGCTCCAACTCCATCCCACATTAAAAGTGATTAATTACAAACACTCATTTAAATGAAATAGATCACAGTTGTATGTTTTTTGTACTTATTCTGTTTGTTTTAAACTGTAGGATGTGTAATTTGGATTTTATACATTTAATGTTGACAATATTTTAGCAGCCTCAACTTCAGCACAGAAAGACTTGGGAAGACGTCCTGCAGTCTCTCAGACCCTAGGTTGTGAATCAATGCTTTAATGAATAAATATAAAAATAATAATAATGCAGCCAAATTTGTCATGTTCTAATAGGGATAGACCGATGCATTGGTCCGTTGATATTTTGGACCAATATTTATCATTTTTTATGCATCGCATCGGCAGACATACCTCCTTAGTAAAGCCGATTAAAAGTCAGGCACATTCCGGGCAGCCTGGTGCTGCTGCAGAACTTAATTTAAGTTCATATTTATGTTCCTGAATAACATCTGCATAATAAAGGATGTGAAAATTTTGTTTAAACTAAAATGTATTTTTATTCTCCGGTTTTAAATCAGTTAATTGCTTTGTTTGATTCACTTAAGTTAGACGTCTGATTTTAACACTGAGCATCAGAACTGTTGAGTCTCAACTGATGTTATTGACATTTTGAATAAGGTAGAAAACCTCTATGTATCACCAGAAAATCAGCCCAACCAATCTGCAGCAAAAATTGGCTGACAATAACCTCCATATATCAACATCGGTATTGGTACTGGCAATAGAAAAATCCCAATATCGGTAGACCACTACTTTCTCCTAGTAGTTATTTTTGATTTAAGGGACTCTTATCACAGATGTTAATAGAAACAGAACATCTGCCTGATAGTTTTATAGTTAACTAACAACCAATTAAAAAGTAATTTTGGAATGCTAGGCAACATTTGTTTACATAATCTTAATAAAAATATCTAAAGATAATAAACTATATTAGTGACCAATAAAAAGGTTTAAAAACTTGGTAGTCTAAATGAAACGTGCTGTCCAGTGTAAGCATTGGCTTTAGAGCTGGATTTTGTTGCCTGTTCTTTTGTGGACCATCAGTCTGTCTGATACCTCTGAAGTTTTTGATGACTAATTTCTTGGCAGCACCGGGTTTACTGCTGGAGAAGGTGGCGGATCCTGCGGTTTTGGTCAGTCCGTTAGCGTGGTGCCCCACGCCGCCAGCCAGGAACATGGCTTTGCTTTTGTTGTTGGAGCACGAAGCAGCGGCGGCGGCGGCAGCCTCCTCAGCCATTTTCACATCCAGTCCAATGAAATCCACTGAATCCTCAAACCTCAACTTCTTCTGAATGTGCAGCGAAGTGGGGGAGCAAGAGGAGGAGGAGGAATTCAGGGTCTTGGGAGGCGAAGATGAGATTGTGTCACTAGTGTCTTCCCTCTCGGAGCCGTTAATTTTCCTCTTCTTCGTCGATGTGATGTTACCGCTGTCGTTTTTGACATCCGCAGGTTTAGCCTCCTGGGTTGGCGGTGGTGGGGGATTAGGGGAAGATAAACCTGTTGGAAACATGAAAAACGGGAATACTGATTCTTCACAGCCTGTCTTCTGATCCGAAACTTCCAGACTTGTCGGCGGAGGGCGAACGTTCGTCCGGGAGCTTTTGTCTGCCTCTAGCAGGTTTCACTCAGTGTCGCTAACCCAAATAAACAAGACAAATAATAACAAAGTACTCGGTGCTACTCGGGTCTAGCCTCGTCGCTTTCTTGTTATTGCTGGCAGAAGAATAAAGATGGTCGGCTATTGCTTCCTCTTTTTTTTACCTCCCTCTCGTCTAAACCTGTCGTAAAGTCGTGTAGTGAGAGCGGTTAGGAAGAGCCACCGGTAATTATAACTATTTATAGAAAATTGATTAGCACAAGAACGAGTTCACTTGGAAATAAGAGACGTTAGTAACGGCTAGAAACATTTCGCTCCCAAAAGCTAGTCGGTGACCCCACCGGAAGTACTTTGTACAAAAGTACTTTTTACACAAGCGTGCTTTTTCATTCCACTGTGGTGCAGTACTTAATTTGTACACAAGATGGCGACACATCAACGTGGATGACTTTGGATGTGTAATGTGCCAGAAAAATAGTTTAAAAAGGCCCAACTCTACCAAAGTTTGCTTTGTTTTTAGTTAAAATTAGCAAATTAAAACATTTTGGGATATTCATTTAACAAAAAGAACCGAGAAAAATAGGCGGAAGCATTTTTGTCTATCCTGCACAGACAGTTCAAAACACTTTGCACATTCTCCATGCTCCAAAGTTGAAAACTTTTATATATTTATTTTTTGGGTGGTGGTGGGTGTGGGTGGGGGGTGGGGGGATTTGGTAAAGATGTAATGGGAAACTATTTAAATATGCATATTGTTTTAGGATAAAATTGATAATTAAAATACAACTACATTTCAGTTATGCTCTGTATTTTACTTATCCCAGCATAATTAACCGATATTATGATTTGACTGGTGTGTGTGTTGCCTGAAAGTCCCACCACCTCTGTTTTTTATTATAAACCATCGACATACAGTTATAAACCGTCGAGCCACCCGTTACCATGGTGCTCCGTCGTAATTACTGTCGTAAAAAGCCGTAAACTGTATATGCCCCACACTGCAAAACAAGTGTGGAACTGCTTCGGCAAACTTGATTAATGAATTGTGTTTAGTAATTATCGTATCTGTTGTTCCCAACTTTTATTCGAGACGCTTTTGACAAACGAGAGAAAGACGACAACCACAACGAGCGAAGATGTTCAAAAAGTACGTTTCTCTACGTCACTGTTAGCTAGTAGCTGATGCTAAGTTGGGTTTAAGCGTTCCGTTCAGTCCTTAAAAACAAGCAGACGCGAGCGCGCTGTTTGGGTGTGCCAGCGACATTTAAGTCAGTTAGGATAGATTAAATCACTTACACAGATGCTTCAGGTAGATTTTGTAATTGAAAGAAAAGTGGTTTGAAGTAACCTAGCTGTTAATGTGTATACTGCTAATATGATCATAACGTTTGATTCGTCAAAGTTGGCCCAATTTCAGCAGGACCGAGCGCAATTTGTGGCAGCGGCAGCGCTTGTGGCACTTGCAGTGGCAGCTCTGATACTTCCGGGTGGTGCCACGGCTTTTAGTGGCACCCGCGGCTTTTAGTGGCACTAGCCACGCCCCCTACCACTGCTGCCATTACACTTCCGGGTGGTGCCACGACTTTTAGGAGTAAGGTCTAGCTGCGGACATTGCCCAGGAAAAACGTTTTTCCTGGGCAATGTCCGCAGCTAGGTATTATTGGATTATTGACTTTTAGTGGCACTAGCCACGACCCCCTACCACTGCTGCTCTTGACTTTTAGTGGCACTAGCCACGCCCCCTACCACGGCTTTTAGTGGCACTAGCCACGCCCCCTACCACTGCTGCCATTACACTTCCGACTTTTAGTGGCACTAGCCACTAAAAGTGTACTGCAATACCATTTTAAGCCGGCAGATGGCGGTATCTGTCCCGATTGCAATGACACTATTGAGAAAACTAACAGTTTATCTCTTTTTATTCCACAATCCACATTGGTAGCAGTTGTCATAAATTATTTCAGAAATTGAGAACTGCTCTGGCGCTCTCCATATGGCTCTGGTGCTCCCCTGCTTTTCCTGACTCTGTACCGGAGGCCGGTGACCCACCGCCGGTCTTCCACCCGGAAGTGTCTGTGGATCTTCCACTAGATCTGTCACGGATTCGTCTGGGGGAGCAACAAAAATGATGGAAAAAATAAATGCATTAACGCTTCTGATTGCATTACACTGTATATGCATGAAGTGACTGGGAAACGCATTTGTAAACCGCTTGAAATATTTCAAATATTTTCGGTGACAGCCTTGTTTGTTTTGATTTTGTTAATAAAGTAAAAAATAAAAACGTTGGCATGATGAGGCCGATGATGCAATAAGTGCTGCAATTACTGAGGTCACTACTACAGCCGCAGGTACCGTGGCAGCAGTGGTAGGAGGCGTGGCTAGTGCCACTAAAAGTCGTGGTAGGGGGCGTGGCTAGTGCCACTAAAAGTCGGAAGTGTAATGGCAGCAGTGGTAGGGGGCGTGGCTAGTGCCACTAACAGGCAAGAGCAGCAGTGGTAGGGGCGTGGCTAGTGCCACTAAAAGTCGTGGCACCACCCGGAAGTGTAATGGCAGCAGTGGTAGGGGGCGTGGCTAGTGCCACTAAAAGCCGCGGGTGCCACTAAAAGCCGTGGCACCACCCGGAAGTATCAGAGCTGCCACTGCAAGTGCCACTCGTGCTGCCGCTGCCACAAATCGCTCCTGCTGTCTCTCCCCAATTTTGGGAAATAATGTACAAAAATTCCCAGATCCTCGCTGCACTGTTTTTATTATATTTCAGATTTGATGAGAAGGAAAACGTGTCCAACTGTATCCAGCTGAAAACATCAGTGATCAAAGGCATCAAAAATCAGCTGTTGGAACAGTTTCCTGACATCGAGCCATGGCTTAACCAGATAATGCCCAAAAAGGACCCTGTCAAAATTGTGAGATGGTATGATTGTTTCATTTCTGTGTCTGGTGTCTTGTTCACATCTTTATACAGTAGATGGATGGTTTTAGTTTATATCCTCTGTATTCTTTCCAGTCATGAACACATAGAAATCCTGACAGTGAATGGAGAACTGCTTTTCTTCAGACAGAGAGAAGGACCTTTCTACCCGACCCTTAGACTGCTACATAAATGTAAGATGTATTGATGCTGGCTTATTGATATTAGTTGATGTTTGTCATATTTCAACATTTTTGTTCTCTGATTACAGATCCTTTCATCCTCCCACACCAGCAAGTTGACAAAGGAGCCATTAAATTTGTCTTGAGTGGAGCAAACATCATGTGCCCAGGGTTGACTTCACCAGGTGCCAAACTCTATCCTGCTGGTCCTGATACAGTAGTTGTATCCTTTAATGCTCAATGCCACATTAGTGTTTTAATACAAAATAAGTATACCATAGGGATGCACCGAAAATTCAGCCACCGAAAATCACTGAAACAACACAGCCAAAACAGGCCGTTAGGGGAATCCCGTTTTTGTTTCTTCTTGCTCCGACCTCATGAGGCAGTTTGCT
The DNA here is from genome assembly GCF_043380555.1 of Nothobranchius furzeri. Taxonomy (NCBI): domain Eukaryota; kingdom Metazoa; phylum Chordata; class Actinopteri; order Cyprinodontiformes; family Nothobranchiidae; genus Nothobranchius; species Nothobranchius furzeri. The sequence continues at coordinate 85,209,094 of NC_091741.1, forward strand.
CTTTGCTCCATAAAAATAGTTCATACTGATTTCCAAAGTAAAGTTTTGCCCTCTAGTAATATTTTATTACGATCACTTTAGCATTCTTATCAATTATGTGATGCACTTTACTTTAGTTTCACATCGACCGCATCTGGCCGACTTTTTTTTTTCTTCTTTTACATTCCCGCTATGTCTGCCAAAATTAGCGGTGTTTCTATCCTCCTGCCTACACCCACCAGGTCCTGAACAGGGTGAAATAAGCTTTGGATTATGTGTGTGAAGTGTGTTTACTCTCATGAAGCACACAGACTCTCTGTTGCTTCTGTGCAGCTGCAGTGTCACTTTCTCACTGGACGAGTATACATGCTAAATGGCCTGTATTTGTGTAGCGCCTTCTTAGGATTCCTTCTGTGAGCTGCACTTGTCTCCTCTCCTCAGTCGAGAGCCTCCTGGTGGGGGGGCGGCTTTCAAACTGAAAATCCTAAAATTTCAATAGCAAAACACCCAAAAGTGTTCAGATTGAAGTTGCACATCTCCACAATCTTTTGGTGTAAGCTAATAACTTTTGATGGATTATATTTGCAGCTGTGGCTCGGTTAACCCGGCATTAATGCAATACTGCGACTTTATTGCATAAGGGGTTAATTTTACAGTCCTCAGCAGGCCTTTCAGTTCTAAACCTGTACATTTATAACGTATTATTGTATAATGTACATGAGTGGGGTCAACTGAAGTGTTTTATTTTCAGTTTGAATTTATATTGTGCATTATGTCAGTGCAAATTAAATATTTTCATGGTTTTGTAATTGATTTGTAACTTTTAGTGAGGTTAGTACACGTCTTAGCCATAAATGCTATGGTTCTAATTATTGACATAACTTATTTCAGTGTTTCGGTTTCGGCCTTGGTTTCCTCATATTCGGCTTTGGCCAAGAATATTCATTTTGGTGCATCCCTACTATACTGTGGTTACTTTATTTTCCAAGAAGTCATTGTAAATCTGTTTTCTATGTGTTTATCTTTAACAAGTATGTTAAGGCCATAATGGCAGAGGGGAAACAACATGCACTTTGTGTTGGTGTGATGAAGATGTCTGCGGATAACATGTAGGAATCTAAATCAGTTTTATTGAAACAATTCTGTCACAATCTTTCTTTTTTCTTTTATTATATGATATTAATCTGTTTGTGTTTTTCACAGAGAAAAAGTCAACAAGGGAATCGGGATTGAGAATGTTCACTATCTGAATGATGGGTTGTGGCACATGAAGACATATAAATGATGACGTTGATGTTTACATCATCCAATCCAAATCACCTGTCATGATACTCTGAGCTTTCAACACTGAGGCATGAACTGTTGTGTTCACACCTGCGGACCTAGATGTGTAACCTTCTGGAGGCGATAAATGAACCACCAGGATTAAATAAAATTGGGCTTTAAATTAGAAGCACTCTTGGTGTTCTGTTTCAGTAGTCTACAATTGCCTGATTGGTGGTGGTTGGTGACTTAAGTGATACAAAACTGGATCAACATTTTAATTCAGGAAGTGAACATATTGACATGGTGACTGAGGGGAGTGCCGGAATGGAACAGCTGTCAGACCTGTTACTCCGCTCCACACTCAAGTGTAAAACATCTCCCTGCAGGCTTTAATGTTGAACAGGTTGGATTGGAATATTCAAAACCTATTTACATAGTTGCATCTAAATGTGAAGTTGAGTAGAAACGAAACCTTAATATTTGTTACATTCTTCTCCATCCCAGGTAGATAGAAACATAGAAAACTGGACTTCTAACTTTGCCCGAAGATGTTTTTATCTAATGAAAACCCTTTTATTAGTAAAAAAAATATGGTGTGCCGAGTTTTAAACTGTTGAGATCTTTGTTGATGCAGGAATGAGGTGCGATTAGTAAACAGACCTGCATTAATTAGATGTTCACTAGTTAGAACACTAGAAACTCCAGATGTTTCAGTTTGAATGGGTGGAGTTCAAGTAGCATTTGTTTGCATGACGGGTGAGGTGTTTTTGCTTTTGACCTGCAACTTCTTAAGGCTGATTCATACTGACACTGCTCCAGCATGTCGGATCTGTTGGATCGCCATGATGCGACGTCGTATGGGCGATCGGTTGGAGTCGAGCTCTATTTTCTAAACATCCGACGGCCGCTTTGTATACTGGACATCTGTTATTGGTCAGCCAAACAACCCAACGTCATTTCCGGCACGACGTAGCTTAACCCTTTCCAGAAAGACGTTCTGGAATGTGTGTGGACAATTCAATACGGGTTTTAACCGGAATTGTGTTTTCAGACACACCACTTTTGTACCGGAACTTGTTCTTTCAGCTGCCAGTGCCTTCACACAGCAGGGAAAAGCGGTGCTCTGGTATCACAGTAGCTGTGGTCATAGCAGTCAACTGCTATACTCATAGCACAGTGGCTAGTTATAGTACAGCCATATTAGCATAATATGATGGGGAACAAGTTCAAAATACACCAGAGACATTTATTAAACATAAAATATGAACAAAGACTGATGAATACAAGTTGGGGCACATTTGAGGTGATCAGGAAGATTCCATCTGCGTGCAGCACAGTAGAAAAGCAGTTTCACCCGGTTAGGTTCTGACCTGAGGTTCTACCAGCTGATCCTGATGTTCTGAGTGAAGCAGCTCAGCTCTCTGCTGGGGGTGCCATTGAGCGATTTATAAACTAGTAGAAGCACTTTGAATTTGATTCTGGTAACCCGTGCAGAGATTCAAGTACATTCATAGTTGAATGTGCCGACACCAAAATCACACAAAAATTATCAATGGAAATCAAATTTATCAACCATGGTGGTCTGGATTTGGAGAAACTACAGATGGATCCAACTTTGATGTAATGTCCTTAAATCAAGTCAAAATGAGGCTCAGTAGCGCGTGTGGCCTCCATCTGCCTATATGTCCTCCCTACAATACCTGGGTATGCTCCTGGTGAGGTGGTGGATGGTCTCCTGAGGGATCTTCTCCCAGACCTGAACTAAAGCATTCACTGACTCCTAGGGAGTCTGTGGTGCAACACTGTGTTGGTGGATGAAGGCACGATGTCCTAGATGTGCTCAGTTGGATTCAGGTCTGGAAAACAGACAAGCCAGTCCATAGCATCAATGACTTTGTCTTGCATGAGAAGGAACCCAGGGCCAACCGCACCAGCATATGGTCTCACAAGGTGTCTGAGGATCTCATCATTACCCAATGGCAGTCAGGCTACTTCTGGTGAGCACATAGGGGGCTATACGGCCACCAACAAATGCCACCCCATACCATTCTGACCCACTGCCAAACCGGTCATGCTGGAGGATGTTGCCGGTAGCAGAACATTATTACGTTTGTCAGATTCAAGTTATTTCTGTGACCACTGTTTTTTTTTTTCATTCCCTGAAGGGTACCAAAAGTTTTGTCCACGTCTGTACATTGTGTCAATGTTCAATTTGTTTTTTCAGCAGTGTATAACTTATGGATTATAAAGTTTATAATAGAATAGAAGCACACAAATAAGTAGAGAAAGAAACCTTTATTCACTAACATTTGAACACAATTAACTGTCAGATAAAAATTCACAAGTATAACAACCTTCTTTGTGTTTTAATTCAAATAGTGTCTCATTTGGAGAGGAAAACAAACCAATCTACAAAGCCATAACTTACATCATCCACTGTTGAAACATATACCTGAACAACTAAAGATAGAATTTGTAAAACTTCTTAAGAGGATGCATCGTCTCAAATTGTTTTCGTTTAAATAAGTAGGTGCACAGCCAGTTCTTCATGAGCGTAGAAAAGCAAACAAGACTTAAAAAAGCAGCACAGCTGGAGCTTCCCTGTGTCATCAGACGCCTGGTTCCAGTCCAATCTTTAAATCGGAGACTCGAGTTATTAATGTGGTGAAACGGGCCACATTTTTAAAACATTAACACAATTCTTGTAGCTTTAGGACCACAAAAACACATTTAGAATATTAAAAAAACCTCCGTCACCAAACCTGAATCAATACGGGTCTCATGTCACAAGAGTAGCCCGTTTCCTAGCTCTGTCTGGACACCAAACTACAGTTTACCCATCAGCAGCACAAACAATCAGGTGCTGGTTATGTCAAGTGCAAAAGGTACAAATATACATCCAAGCATTATTTCTGCTCAAATCCAGTTTTACGAACAACATTAGGAAAAAAAAAATTACCCCCAAAGTAAAGTTTGCCATCATAGAAGCAAAAAATTTAAATGCCACACCTGGCTTGAATTAACACAGCTAGTCATTGTCTGAACCTTCAGGGGGGTAAAATGTTAATAAGTCATGGAAGTCGTGCCCGTAAGGTCGAAGTCTGTAAACTCCAAACATCATGACCTGCATTTGATTTGGGGACATCCCATTAAACGTGACAGCCAAGTCGGAGCAGCAGCCCTCAACGACATCTGTGGGATTGTCCCTCATGCTGTCCTGTATCAAGCTGTCCACACTCTTAGTATTGAACAGGCCCTTTCCATTGGTGTCTTCTCCGTTCTCAGCAAACACGCCTGTATATTTAAGACATACGGCCAGCTGCTTGTCTTCACTCAGCTTCCACAAAGCACGTCCCTTTTCCGGACATTTCTCCTCATCCTGGAACACCTGCACCAGCCTTTTCAGAGCTTCATAGCTTAGAACAATTCCACCATCGTACTCCACATATTCAAGCTCCCCAGACTTCACAGCCCTGCCCAGGTAGAACGGTTCCTCTGGATCCTTTGTAAGCACAAGATACTTCAGATTCTCAATGATGGCAAATGTAGTCGGCTGTGCCAAAAAGAACCAGCGTAGGTCCCCTGCATTCTTGTAAGCGTGAGTCAGAGCTTTACGCAGCCTGCTCCAGTCATCCTTTTCATTCAGGTCAATCGCTTCGAGTGCCTTTGAGGCCTCTGAAGTGTAAAAAACAGGCTTGTCACAGTGTTTACTCCAGGTGTCCAGAGTAGTAGCCCAGTAAACCAGGTTTTTGGGCTGAACCATGATAATGCAATAGACCTGAATGCGATTGTTCAACTCCAGCAGCTGACCGTCAGAGAAATGCTTAAGCTCGTCTTTACTTGCAGCCTTGACGTGATGATGGTGGTGGTCGTCTGTGTTTGACTCTGTAACGGAGCTGAAACTACTCAGGAGGGACACCACCAAGCAGAAGAGGCCTCCCAAAACCACCCCCTTGATGAAAGAGCCGCCCTCGGACAACATGGTGGCATAGAGATGCTGAACAAGAGAGAAAATAAATAATTGTAGGAAAAGCATTTCAATTATGTCATTTTCTTATTTTGGTGGTTAAAATATTTTTCGAAAAATAATAATAATCAAATGTGTCTTATTAAAGTCATTTGGAGCAGGATTTTTATTAATAGTGATAAATAATGGCGTGTTCAAAGCAGAAAACATTTTACTGTCTATAAAGGAACTTTTACCCCAAAAGCAATAAAGATCGACTAGTAAAAATAAATCAGATGATTTCTTTTTGGCTGTGCTTAAAGCTTTACAGGGCATGACTTTTGCAACCGCCTCTTTTAGTATGAATAATAAAACCAATCCCTGACCAGAGAGAATTAGGGTGAAAAAATACCAAATTTTTGGTTAAAAACACAATCGGTCTATCTTGAGGCACTTTCACTCAGATCTATTCAGGAGTGGTCACATAATGCACTTTTAAAAAGAAGAAGTTAGCATGTGACTTGATACTTTTCTGATCTAGCCATCCAACCATCCATCCATTTTCATCCGCTTATCCGGAGTCGGGTCGCGGGGGCAGTAGCCTAAGGCGAGAGGCCCAGACTTCCCTCTCCCCAGCCACTTGGGCCAGCTCCTCCGGGGGAATCCCAAGGTGTTTACATGGAGATTCGATCAGATTTTAGTTGAAGTGATCAAATGAAGCTATGGTGGTTAAACAAACAATACCAGTCTCAGATGTTTTAATAATCCCCTCGCATGAAAAAAAATTTAAGCGATAAATTATGTTAATATTCGATTACCGACTTCCCAATGTCAAATGCAACTTCTACGTTTTCACAAGGCTTCTCCGTCAGCTCCAACAGGGAGAGACGCACGCACGGAGACCCTCATACTTCGTCTCCTGGGGAGTGTTGCAAAGCAATTCCCCGCCAGGACAACAGAGGGCGTAGCGCTGTTCTGTGATATCCTGTCATGTATCCGGTCCCAGATAGTGTGTTTATATTGTTTTTTTGCAAATAAGAGACTTTTTAACACGGACAAATTTGTCTCTCATTCTTCTCCACCCCTTCATGGGCATGGAGGTGGAGAGACAAATTTGTCTGCGTTACCAAAAAAAAAAAAAAAAAAAAAAAAAAAAAACCAGATACATGACAGGATATCACAGAACAGCGCTACGCCCTCTGTTGTCCTGGCGGGGAATTGCTTTACAACACTCCCCAGGAGACAGAGAAGTCGTTGTCATCTTCCTCCGCTTATCCGGGTCCGGGTCGCGGGGGCAGCATCCCAACTAGGGAGCTCCAGACCGTCCTCTCCCCGGCCTTCTCCACCAGCTCCTCCGGCAGGACCCCAAGGCGTTCCCGGACCAGATTGGAGATGTAACCTCTCCAATGTGTCCTGGGTCGACCCGGGGGCCTCCTGCCGGCAGGACATGCCCGAAACACCTCCCCGGGGAGGCGTCCAGGAGGCTTCCTGACCAGATGCCCAAACCACCTCAACTGGCTCCTTTCGATCCGGAGGAGCAGCGGTTCTACTCCGAGTCCCTCCCGAATGTCCGAGCTCCTCACCCTATCTCTAAGGCTGAGTCCGGCCACCCTACGGAGGAAACTCATTTCGGCCGCTTGTATCCGCGATCTCGTTCTTTCGGTCATTACCCAAAGCTCATGACCATAGGTGAGGATTGGGACGTAGATCGACCGGTAAATCGAGAGCCTGGCTTTCTGGCTCAGCTCCCCCTTCACCACAACAAATCGGCTCAGCGTCCGCATCACTGCAGACGCCGAACCAATCCGCCTGTCGATCTCCCGATCCCTCCTACCCTCACTCGTGAACAAGACCCCGAGATACATTAAACTCCTCCACTTGAGGTAGGACCTCTCCCCCGACCCGGAGTTGGCAAGCCACCCTTTTCCGGTCGAGAGACGGAGAAGTATGAGAGCAAATTGTCTCCGTCCGTGCCTGTCTCTCCCTGTAGGAGCTGACGAAGCATGACTCAGGCTTTAGACGAGCAGCTCTGAACCACAAACAGGTATTTTAAAAGCACCAGTCGACTCGAGGGTTTCACTCGAACCACCGTAAAAACCAAAGCTAATTGTTAGCTTATTTTCTCTCCGTGAATAGTTCTGGAGTCAAGTTAGATATCTATTTAACCACAACATATAAAGATTATTTACGGTGTCAGGCTGGATTTATATCTCCGTGACAGCTGCTGCTCTCCCTGGATTGTCTTTCAGCTCACACTTTTTCCTGGTTTGTTTCCAACATACGTCAGTGCTGTCTTCTTCCTCATCTTTTTCCCAGGCAAGCTAAACGCAGTTATGGCGCATACTGCCCCCTGGAGGTTTTATTTTAAAGCACACGATGGACATTTTGTGCCCATCGTTTTTGTCTCTTTGGGGTGATTTTAAGGGACCTCTGTTCATTTTTTCACCCCTTTAAATTCATTGTATGTTTTTTATATCCAAATATCAAATACAATATAAAAAATATCATTATTTGTGTTTTCAGTAAAATAACCAAAATACATTCTTTTGTAGCTTCCTGAAGAGCCTGTTAAGAGAAATAACTTTTTCACTCCATTGAGACTGATGAGCCATGGCTAATCCAACAACCAGGATTTAAATGTACTATCATACTAAAATAGCCCCAGTTAAAAGTTTAAGTCATTCAAGCAATATTATTTTATGAACCTTTACAATTTTACATTACATGGTTAATAGCTTTAAAATCAATATGCTGGTGAAGGTTCTCAGTCATCCAGGTCATGGTAATCCAAAGGGTTCAAATGAAGGCATCTGGACTTCTTTGGTTTCTTGAAGATGTTTCGAGGAAACCAACCCACACAGACCAGTATTTGCATTTGGACTCACATCACCCACTGGAGCATGAACTTTACACCATCGGACTGAGAACATTCCCAAAGACTGAAGGAAAACAAAAGGAAGAAAAACACATCAAGAAAGCTCTTCAAAACTGCAGATACCCAAACTGGGCCTTTGTGAAATCTACAAAGAAGTCTGGAAAAGCATCCAAAGCAGGAACTAGTAAAGAAAAGAACAACAGGCGCAAAGGCACCATCATCCCAAACGTGGCAGGAGTCTCAGAGAAACTTAGAAGAATCTTCTCCAAACACAACATCCCAGTAAACTTTAAACCCAACAACACCCTCAGTCAGAAACTGGTCCATCCATAAGACAAAAAACCCAAACAGAAGCTCAGTGGCGTTGTTTACGCCAATGTTAGTCCAATGTTGTGAGGACTGACCAGGGGTCTCATTTATCAAACATTGCGTAGAATCCTTACTACAACTGTACTTAAAGAGCAAGTCACCCCCAAATCAACTTTTTTTTTCTGATAAACTACATCAATGTGTAGTTTATCAGATGTGTGTCTAATCGTGCTGCAGGCACGTGTAGTTAATAGTTTTGCACTTTTGTGCATTTTAGTTAAAATTTTAATTTTCTGCCTAAAACTGTCAGTGTTGTGCCGTTGTCAGGTAAAAACTCTGCACTGCATTTGAATTTGAATCTGCCACTGCTATTGGCTAAGAGGTATGCTATGATGTAAACTGGTATATTATGATGTCACAATGCCGTTGTGAGCCTGTGTGTGTGTGTGTGTGTATTTGTTAGTGGCTCCGCCCTCTCGGTCTGCTAGGCAACGGCATTTGTTTCATTTGTCAAACATGAAGAGGGAGTGAAGTAAGTTTCTTGTAGGGGTGACTTGCTCTTTAAGCTCAGCAAAAAAAAAAGTACTTACGCCAAGTAGGTTTGTGATCTATCAAACATGGAGTACACACAGCTGCACGCAATCTCCGCTTCATAAAATGGAGACTAACGAGAATGTTTCTCAGTTGCATTTTAGTCACGTCGTGCCCTCACCACGCCCACTTACTGCCATAAATAGTCAATGCAAAGTGCTTTGTGGATCTCATGCATACAGTATACATAAGCCAGTTGTTGCAGAGCTCCGCCAATGACATGGCGACCGTAGATCAAGGCAGATCAAGGAAGTGCAATTTCACAGAAGCAGAAATTGAGGTACTTGGGGGTGAGGTGGAGAAATGAAAGGAAGTGCTCTTGCAAAACAAATAAGAGAAAATCCACGGAGTGGCACAGCATTGCTGAAGCCGTCAATGTTGTGAATTTGAGATCTGTAGCGGATATAAAAAAAAATGGTCCAATCGGGATTCGATTCCCAGACTCCCAGGTGAAAGTCATGCGCTCTAACCAGTCAGCCAAACGGAGATCTCCCCTGTTCAAGTAGCCAGGGCACATGATCAATCGAGTCACAGTGACAGGGCACATTGTCACAGACGCATGACATTCTGTCTCAATCTGACCCCTGCTAATATTCTGCATTCCGTATTCTGTGCTTCAGGCTGTGTGAGTGTGCACGTGTGTGCGTGTGGGTGATCTTGTTTTGTGTGAAAACGAAGCAGTACAAGTGATAATGCTGCAGGATTTCATGATTTTGCCCTTCTCAGCAGCAGCACTGCAGGTACTCTCCATGTCCAAAATGTGGGTAAGCAAGGTCCTTAGTCAACTTAAAGTTGCAGAACTTTTTTCCGCTAAGTTCTTTCATAAATCCCAAAGTATGCGTGGAAAGTTGCTTACGCAGTTTTCCAACCCCGTTTTGTGCGTAAGCAAGCTTGATAAATGAGGCCCCTGATCTTTACATTGGGGAAACTAAACAACAATTACACAAGTGCATAGCACAACACAAGAGAGCCACCTCTTCAGGTCAAGACTCTGCAGTCCACCAACCATACCATACCATACCATACCATACCAAGTTCATTTATATGGCACATTGAAAAACAGCATGAGAGCTGACCAAAGCACCTCACAACATAAAAACAGAAACATACAATTGCCAATATAACAGACAGAATAGAGCAAACAGATTAAAACCGATAAAGGCAAATAAAACCAGCAAAAAGGAAAGATAAAAATCACAATCTAAAAGCCTTATTATAGAGGTGAGTCTTCAGGTGTGACTTGAAAACACCAACGGATGTTTATGTTTATTTATTTTGCAGATGCTTTTATCCAAAGCGACTTACAATTTATAACCTATAGGGCATGTTGTGACCTGTGGGGGAAACCGGAGTACCCGGAGGAAACCCACGCATGCATGGGGAGAACACGCAACTCCACGCAGAAAGGCTGCAGCCGAGTTTCGAACCTGCAACCTTCGTGCTGCCAGGCAACAGTGCTAACCACTGCGCCACCATCAAGCCCCCACAATGTGGCTCAAAAATTGGGCCCAACCCGGAAGTACCAAAAATTGCAGTTCCACCCTCATCCACTGCGGGCTGGTGTCAGAAGCGAGTAAATCCTCATTGACTCCCATGTTAAAAATACCAATTTCACAGCAGGAATAAACATGTTTACAGCCTGGTACCAAAACATGTTTTTTGTTTAAATTATCTAGTTTACACTCATGACAACTCTGAGGGGTGTGAATTTTTTTCTCACTCTTCTGTTGAAGTGTATTAAAAGCCTAAAATTCTGTATAATTAATGAGCATCCGAACCACGTGACCACAGAGCTAGCTCCGTGGAAAGGCCTCAGTAGAGCTTCGTTCTGGCTTGGAAACTGCTCCGGCATTTTGAGTCTCTGTGTTTGTGTATTCTTGTTTGGATATTTTTGTGCAATTGTTGGACAAAATGAATTGCTGTGGCATTAATTGCACTAATAGAGCGTCCAAGGAGTCTCCACTTCATTTTTTTGGGTAAGTAAAATTATATTTATGTAATTTAGGTCACTGCCGAGCTGAGATAAGATTTTAACATGTACTGTTTAACCATGAAATTTAAATGTAACAGGGTAAAACCCAGTGCATTTAACACAATGCTGCACTTTAGAAAATGGGTTGAAATATAACATGTTGGTGGAGCTGGGTTCCGACTATCGGCTTGTGGAGCTCTCGGGAGACCGATGTTTTCCACCCGTTCTCCCCTCCCCGCAGCTCGGCGCATCTCTGTCTGATCTCGGCGCATCTCTGTCTGATCGCGGCTTCTGACTGCTGCGCGGGCTGACGGCTTGTGGAGCTCTGGGATGGAAACCTTTCCACCAGGTTCTCCCCAGCGGCATTTCTGCGCATCTCAGATCGCAGCAGCGCTTGTCTGCTGTGCGGCTGCCGGCTTGTGGAGCTCTCGGAGACCTCTGTGTTCCACCCGGTTTTGCCCAGCGGTCAGCCCGGCGTATCTCTGACTCAGAAGCTCTGGTGTTGTGCACAGTTAACTCCGGTTGTAGCTAGGTTGCTACCTCTGTTAGCTTAGCTCCCACCTCCGCATTAGCTTAGGGTTAGCTTCAAGTTAGCTTGTAGCTGGTTCAGCCGGGTGTCGTCAGTTGATCCCAGCCTTACAGCCCCACCCTCAGCTCCACCTCTCTTCCCTTTTGTGGAATTGTCTGGGCTTGACAGAACCTGTGACACGGTCAAAATGGCGGTGGTGGCCATCTCCCATTTTAGCACAAAAACTTATTTTTTGAGTCTATAGAAACCCATTGTCCAGTATATGTATGTCGATGGCCACCATGCAGCCGGATGCAGCGGATATTGAGTGGCAGTGCATTCCAGAGTATGGGAGCTACATACATGAATGCTTGCTCCCCCCTTGACTTGTAGCACATTTTCAGGGTGCAGAGCCGTAGTTGGTCAGCTGAACGTAGCAAACTCAGTGGCACATAGGGCATCAGTAAGTCTGATAGGTAGGTCGGTGCCAGACTATTCAAAGCTTTATAAGCAAACAGCAGGATCTTAAATGTCACTCTAAACACTACTGGTAGCCAATGAAGGTGCGCCAAAACCAGGGTCATATGGCTACGTCAGTCAGTGCCTGTCAAAAATTGTGCTGCAGCATTTTACACAGTCTGCAGACAATTTAGGGCTGAAGCTGAAGTCCCGACTAATAGTGCGTTTGCATAGTCCAGTCGTGAGTTGATGAATGCATGTACTACAGTTTCTAAATGCGCCCTTTTCAGAATTGGCTTTAGGTGAGCCGAGCACTGAAGTTGAAAGAAACACGCTCTTACAACAGCATTGATCTGAGGGACTATTGTAAATCCAGCATCCAGTTTCACACCAAGGCTTGAGACATATCCTTTTAGTTCCAGACCTAGAATGGCTGGGGTCTCGGAGGAACTCAGCAGATTCTTAGGGTCAAAAGGAATGGCCTCAGTCTTTTTCTCATTAAGTCGAAGGAAATTGGCTGCCAACCACCCCTTTACATCGGAGAGACAGTCCTCAAGTAATGAAACCTTATTTTGTCCATTTATTTCCAAATATACATATCTGGCAGTCATTGGCGTAGATATGGTAGCCTACCTACTGAAAATCTGTCCCAAAGGAAGAAGATAGATGGAGAACAGAAGGGGCCCCAGGACACAACCCTGTGACACCCCCCAGGTCAAGGGAAGGCAGGGAGAGGCACAGTCCCCAATCCATCCTACACCTGAAGGACAAGGGACACACCTTTGAAGATGACAAAGTACACATTCTGGACAGAGAAGATAGCTGATTTGAGAGAGGAGTAAAAGAAGCTGTCTGTGTCAAATGTGAAAAACCCACTTTAAATAGGGGTGGGGGGCTTAGATTTCATGTTTCCAGTACCTATAATGCAGCGTTGAACCTCATTCCTAAAGCCTGAGTCATGCTTCTGCATCTGCGTCACTGCGGAGACACGCAACGCCATTATCCGTCCTTGCGAGTCTGCTGGAGAGTCCTCGCAAGGATTGACGGAGTCAAGCTCTCTTTTCTAAACATCCGTTAGTCGAGACGGAGAATGAAAGCTTGTGATTGGTCAGGGCACCACTGTCGTCTACCCCGCTGCCATTGCACCCTCAAAAACATAAAGAGAGCCAAGGATAACTAGCGGCAGACACAGAGAAGCTTGAAGAATACCTCGCGAAAAAACTCTAAAAATGTCAACGTTTAATTCCCCCGTGACTGGAGGAGTGGAAAGATATGCAGCAAGCATTTTATTTGTAGACGGAAATGACAACGTGGGTTTAGAGGTGGCGAGCGCATGAAGAGGTGGAGGAGAATGAGAGATAAATTTGTCTGTGTTAAAAAGTCTCTTATTTACAAAAAAAAAACATAATATAAACACACTATCTTGGACAGGATGCATGACAGGATACCACAGAATAGCGCTACGCCCTCTGTTGTCCTGGTGAGGAATTGCTTTGCAACACACTCCCCAGGAGACGGAGAAGTATGAGGGCAAAATGTCTCCATCCGTGCGTGTCTCTCCCTTTTGGAGCTGACAGATATGGCTTTAGCAGTTTCAGTCTAGGCCACACCTTCCTGCATCTAATTAACACAACGACTCCCTCTCAATAGAGGCCAATGACTCATCAGGGGTAGAGAGGCGAAGTACCCAGAGTAGTTTTGGTTCGATAAACAACAATAGACAGCTACAGTTTATAAGCTTGACTCTCCCATATTCCAGTTAGAATTGACAAAGCTCCTTGGATGAGAAGTGAAACGTCTTCAAGAAACCAACGAAGTCCAGTTGCCTTCATTTGAACCCTTTGGATTTAAAATCAATGGTTATTTACAAGTGTAAAATCATCAGCAGCAGCAACATGCAGCTGTTGCGGCATACAGGGGTCATGTCTGGCAAGATTTTCTAGCTAGTTCTACCAAACAGTCTGATAGAAAACTGACAATATGAAGATCTATAAGACTATTTTTTATACTGTGAAATCGTACCACTCTTAGCTGAACTTAGACGAGCCATTAGCATATCAGTTCTGAAGCATGTAACTTCTAATGATTTTCAAGGAAATCGAGAAAATAAATTAAATTGAGCTGTCCAGTGAAACATTCTTCTAACGTATCTAAATATACTTTTTTAACATTCTTTCATTAAATTGGAAAATTTTACCTTTAATCTGAAAAACAGTTTCAGAGGCTTGTAAAAACTAACAAACAAACAAATAAAAATCACTCAAAAACAGAAACTGACATTGCTCTTGAATCTGGATCATTTAATCTGATTTGATTAAATTTGATTGATCTGCAGCCAAATTAGAAAAATAAATCACACTAACTTTAAAAATTCCAATACTGGAGCAGCTAACTTGAATGCATTTACTGCTCACATTATATACTATATAATATATACACTGCTCACAAAAATTAAAGGAACATTGTGAAGAAACACATTAGATACATCAGATCCCAATATGAAGTTGGATATCCATACAAATAACGACAGGAACGAAAGGATGCCAAGTCTTTTAATGGAAATAAAAGTTATCAGCCGACAGAGGACTCAATTGTGTAGACACCCTAAAATCAGAGTGAAATGAAGATGTGGCAGGCTAGTCCATTATTTCAAAAACTTAATTTCTGCAACTCAAATTGCTTTTCAGTATCTTGTGTGGCCCCCACGAGCTTGTGTGCATGCTTGTCAACGTCGGGGCATGCTCCTGATGAGACAACGGATGGTGTCTTGTGGCATTTCCTCCCATATCTGTGTGAGAGCATCCCTGAGCTCTTGTACAGTCTGAGGAGCAACCTGGTGCCGCCTAATGGACCGAAACATCATGTCCCACAGATGTTCTATTTGGTTTAAGTCAGGGGATCGTGAAGGCTGTTGAATTGTTTCATTTCCTTCATCCTGCAGGTACTGCCTAAATACTCTTGCCACATGAGAGCGGGCATTGTCGTGCATTAGGAGAAAACCAGGACCTACTGCATCAGCGTAGGGTCTGACAAAGGGTTCAAGGATTTCATCTCGATACCTTATGGCAGTCAGAGCACCATTTCTAGGCAGTAGAGGTCTGTGCGTCCCTCCATGGATATGCCACCCCAGACCATCACTGACCCACCACCAAACCTGTCATGAATGACGTCGCAGGCAGCATAACATTCTCCTTGTCTTCTCCAGACTCTTTCACGTCTATCACAGGTGCTCAGGGTGAACCTACTCTCGTCTGTAAAAAGTACAGGGCGTCAGTGGCAGACTTGCCAATTCTGGTGTTCTTGAGCAAATGCCAGTCGAGCTCTACGGTGCTGGGCAGTGAGCACAGGGCCCACTACAGGACGTCGGGCCCTCAGGCCATCTTCATGATGTCTGTTCCTGATTGTTTGGGTAGAGACATTCACACCAGTGGCCCTCTGGAGGTCATTCTGTAGGGCACGAGCAGTGCTCAGCCTGTTCCGCCTTGCACAAAGGAGCAGGTATCGGTCCTGCTGATGGGTTGTGGACCTTCTTCGGCCCTGTCCAGCTCTCCGAGAATAACCGCCAGTCTCCTGAAATCTCCTCCATGTTCTGGAGATTGTGCTGGGAGACACATTAAACCTTCTTGCTGCAGCATATGTGGATATGCCATCCTGGAGAAGTTGGACAACCTGTACAACTTCTGCAGGGTTAAGGAATCGCCTCATACTGCCAGTAGAGAGCCAAAACTAGCACGAGTGGAAAACCAGCTGACAAAGATCAAGAGGGAGAAACTTGAAATGACCTCTACCTGTTAAACCAGTCATGTTTTGAGGGTTTTGTAATTGTTGCCACTTTAGTGCACCTGTCGTTAAGTCCATGAACACCAATACAGCTGAAAGTGATTAACAATGCCCTCAGCTGCTTAATCAACCAGGAAATTATCAGACAGATTTAATTGATTTCATGCCAGGCCCAATTAAAAAAGTGTTCCTTTAATTCTTGTGAGCAGTGTATATATATATATATATATATATATATATATATATATATATATATATATATATATATATATATATATATATATATATATATATATATATATATATATATATATATATGTTTTGTTTTTGCTTTTAACATTTAAAATCAAAGTCCTGAAATATGTTCTTGCTTCTTTTCATCAGATCCATCAAATGCTGTTTTTCAGCAGCAGTTACAGACATGGATTCAATCAATCAAGTGATACCTTGTACGCTCCTCTAAAGAACATTAGTGAGCCTTCAGTTTGACAAAGAGGCCTGCAGTTCAAAACCCCCAGTGGAGACGAAAACTCCAAAACTTAGCTTACTTCATTTTTTCCCACTGTTCACCATTGATACATATTGAGAAGATAATCTGTAAATCCTCTAAAAGACAAAGCCGCTCAGTTAAATGAACAATAACCCTAAATAAGTATGTCATGCCAAGATTAGACTGGTTATTTTAATAGATGCATGAAAATAAACATAAGTTAGCAGAATGCAATCATCTAGTTATTGGGATCTGATTTCTTACTGCTTTTGTGTTTAACTTCTGACAGTTTAATGATTTACCAGAGGCAGGATGTGCCCTCCCCTTACATTAAACTTTGTAACAAACAGGTGTTCACAAACTCACAGGGCAGGTTCAGCTGGTCTGTTTTAGAGAGGCACACTTGTAAGAAAAGGTTACGAACACTGCCTCAAAAAGCATGAAGTTAGAATGACATCCTGTGGTCAAATGTGGGTACTGCAGTTCATGTATCAAAACAAACACTTTCGTTCTGAACAACTGTTGCGGATCAGAGCCAGAAGATTCTAGATGACAAGCAAGAATGAGTTGTACACAATGAGTTCATTAGTAGCTAAATACATTTCACTGTAACCCTGGTTTCACAATGAAAGCATCAGCGGCGCGGAACGGCACTGCTTCAAATATAATTCGTTATGGTCTAAGAACTGTTTCAAACCAGCAGAGATTAGACATTTTCCAGGCGCATCCCAGAAGCGACACGGATTGGGTTCTATTTTAGCTGTGAGCCGCTTCTGGGGCACGTCGATTTCCGCAGTTAACATAGGGCTAGACAGGAAATCACAAATGGTTTGGGGGTGTCAAAGCTTGATGTCAGTGTGGCACTGGCCCACCCTAGACCCCCCCAAAAAAGATGCCCCTGTAAAAATCACAATTTATGTTTATTGCAAAGATTATTGTTGATCCAACAAAAAGAGACAATAGGTTCCTTTTATTTATATCATTCAACAAACAAGGACAATTTAACAGGTGAATTTGGAAGAGTCTTAAGATATCAAATTCTTCAACTTTTGTAATATAATCTTGGTGCACATAAATGTGCACTAGAGACCAAAGTCCTAATCAAATTATATAATATTTCATAAATCCCAATTTTTTTAAACATAAATCACACCCTTAGCTTCATTCCTCATAAAAATTAAATTAATACAATTAAATATGCGTGTGTCTCTGAGATCTAACCCCTTTATTTCCAGGTTTATCATTAAAACCTGGACTGTAAAAAAACAAGAAAAAAAAGCCTTGGAGTGTCACTTTTGTGCATGTAAATATTGTTTGTTTACTTTTTATTTTTTGTGTAGTGTCAGATTTTCTGAATAAAGTCACACCTTTCTCTTTGATGCACAAAAACGTGCTCAAACCAAACTTCATATGTAAGCATTACTAAAATATTAAGTGTTTATGTGCCTGTTTCAACCAGGTGTTTGTTTTAAAATGAAGGACAAGGGCATAACACAAAAAGGCATGTGCAGGATGGTGAAATTCAAACAATGTTTAGTACAAAATGATTTAAAATTCACAATGCTCCATTCTTACTAAAAGGTACCTTAACCCTCCCACTGTCTTTATGGATGACCCTGCGGGGAAAGTTGACCATTGAGCAGGATTGATGGTTTATCCCTTGAGGTCCATGTGACAGGGGTGAGGTGGTGCTCACTCCTCACCCCTGCCACATGAACCCAAGGGATAAACCATCAATCCTGCTCAATGGTCAACTTTCCTCGTGGGATCACACCCATTAGGACAGTGGGAGGGTTAAGTAAACAGTGTATTGGCTTAGGTTTCACATTTAAAACAAGCAACTAGCTAACCTCAAACTAAAACACAAGGTCCACTGACGCCAATCAAATGTATGAGGCAGGAGGGAGCTAGCATCTATCTAGTCAGAGTGTTGCACTGATGAGTTGTTGGGTGATTCTAAATGTCCTATGTCTGTGACTCCACGTTCGCATGTTGTACAAACTACTGCTGTTGTTGTTGGTGAACGTTGGTTGGTTAATACCCCTGCTGGTGAAGCTGATGTTTTCTATGAGCATCATGGTGTGTCCACACGTGTTGTGCTTCCGTCTCAAACCCTATGGGTGACAGTTCCACGTAGTGCTGTGGTTCACGTAGGTAAGGTCTCTCTATATTACTTGGATCCTGGTGAGCATAAGTCTGTTGTGGAGTTTTCTCCTTTTTATGATAACATCTCCTTTGCTCTTTCTCCAGCTATGGTGGATCGTGTTACATTCAATGATCCGACCATGGTGCGGTGAACAGGGTGCTGCGTGAGTTGTCGGCAGATCCTGGTCTCAGGTTTCAACCAGTGTCTTACTCCTGGTTCTCCGCTGATTCTGTCGTGTTATTCACTGCATGTCTAAACCTTTGTTTGTCTTTGGGGTTGTCATGGCTCCTGTTACGTCACTTCTCAGCATGGTTGACCTCTCTAGGGGACTCGGTCCGCAACGTCGGTGGCCGCCTATCTCGAGCTCTCGTACCGGTTGTTTGTGAAGCACCGGCTGCCCAGGTGCCTCCACCTGCGCCGGCCGGTCCTGTATCTCCGCCTGCACCTACTGCGCCTTCGGTTAGGCCTTCAACTTCAAAAGGGGGGTGATCTCATTTGTCCAGATTCGTCAGTCCAATAGTTCCCTGTTTCAGGTTACACAAGTTTGTTTGTGTTTGTGTGTGTGCGTGGTTGTACTTCCTGTCTATACATGACGTGCAGACTTGGGGTGACTTGAGATGGTCATGCTGTGGGTTCCTGGAGTCCTAT